>NC_092358.1:27789443-28089443 GCF_030848805.1 Temnothorax longispinosus
AGTTTGGGAAAGTTCGACGCCAGTACCGTCTGCTACTAACATTACTATAGGCTCATCCACGAAACCGCCGACAGCAAGTTTGAATTTTAACGCGCCGATTAATTTGCGCGTTTACAATTACACCATTGCCAGTAAACGGAACCAACTCAAACTTTCAACTTCAAAAGCCTCCCGTTGGTAACAAACGAGGGAAACATTGATCATTCATCTCGGATCATTTTTTGCAACACAAGCAAATTGTTATCTTCAACACACATTGTAAAGTCTCCTCTACCAGATTGTTAACGTTAATGACAATGTTAAAGCAAACGCTATATTATATAAAAAAGTATTTTTATATTCATCATTTATGATCATTATTAATCATTGTGATATTCTTATCTTTTTCTACATGTGTTGTCGATATATACATAGCGTAATCTTTATTGGAATTTGTACCTTATGTTACAGATATTCCGTATCTTACACATCAATCATACTTTTATATTATTAAATACCTCAAGTTTAATTATTTTGTAATAATATGTGCATTACTCTAGTGCACAGATAATTAAAACAATTTTCTACTAAAACCTGTTAAATGGATGCCCAGTGTATGCATGCATGTATATATAGATATTGTCATATATCTGTAGTTATTTCGCATTGACACTAAATACTACAAAAAACGATAACGACAAAAAATTCATTAAATCAAGTAATGTAAATATACTGAGTTAGCAGAATTAAGTTGGTCCCTTTTTTTTTAAATATAGATACTTTCTTGAAGGATAGAATATATGAAAATTATTTATGAAACAGGGAAGTGGTATAACATTATGCTCTAAATCGAAAATTGTATTTAATCTAGATATCGTTAAATATATAAAGTGTAAAAAATTGTCTTTTAATCTTTATCATTAGATCGCTCCAACTTGCAGAATCGGAATGAGGAGCCTAAAGGCATCTTGAATATATGAATTTGCGTTAGCAGCCTGTGTGGAAAAAGAAGATTTTAGCATTACGATAATTACGCTACTTGAATTATTCAACGGATTCTTACTTACTTCTAAGAAAATCATTGTTATATTCGCATTGACGTTATCTGGCTTTTCCGCAGTCTCGGCAAACTGATTTAACGTATTGCAGAATGAATTGGCCAATAAGCTAATTTGATCGGACAGAATATTGGTAAGTTGCACCAAGGCGTCTGCTTCGTTCACTGTACTACGACGTTCCTTGATTAACAACAGTTCTGCCGTTTTATGAAATCTCTCTACGGAGAACGCTGTAAACTGTGCCAGTGTCGATATAGCGTTCTGAAAGATCTCCTGATCTGTGTGCGTCGAGGGTGACGCAAGATAATTTTCCGTTTCTGTCCAAACCTGAAAATACAGTTATTTTTATCGTGTTTTCAATAAACAGAATTCTTTCAATACCGCGGATATTCTCTTACGCTATATAGTTTCTCGTAAGTGATATCGACACCAAGCTCGTGGCAAGCGTTCCCTAATCTGCTTTTCAAATCTTTATTATCTTTATCTTCGTCATCTTCATCGCCTAGATCGCAAAGTTCTTTGATCTCTTCCAATGTTTCTTGCACGGAAGTCAAGTCGCTCGTATCCAGCTCGATTAGGTATTGTTGAATTTTCATATTGCTCTGCTTCGATAACATTTCCAGAGCTTCTAAGTGGACGAGTCCCTGATAATCGTCGAACAGACTCTCGAAATGCACTTTCCTCGCCAATTCGCGTTCCTCGATCGTCTTCTCCTCGGTTTCAGCCTTTTCCTTCGCTTCCCTGAGAATTTGCGACAAGTTTGGTTTCTCGGGCTCGTTCATGAAGAAGGCTCTTTTCTTCTTTAATCCGGGATCACCTTCTTGCAGCACCTCCATCGTTTTCTTTCCGATAGCCTCCAATGTATCTAAACCGCCCGTCATAACTTTGCTACCAGTAGATTCGACTAATTTTGTGATCGAGGACACTCCCGACATCAAATTCCCGAATCCGAACGAACCGTATAATCGACTTTCCTGTTCTTGGATCTCCGGCTGTGCATCTATAAACACAAATTTAAATTACAATTATGTATGTTTATTTTCACGCAGCTGATATATCCAATGCAAAACGTTACAAGTGCCACATAAATAAACAAAAATGATATGTACAGTTAAAACATATGTACAAAAATCATTACGTAGAATTTATATTAAACATTGTACCATCAGTTGCGGCGACCGCATCTTGCTTCATCTTTTCCAACTCTGTAGGGTCACTGGGGTCTTGCGCTCCTATCGAACCTTCCAAAAGTGTAAGACCTTGAGATACATGACTAGTCAGGGTAGACACGCTTGCAGTAGCTGTATTGATTAACGAAGATACGCCCCAGTTTCCCCAAGTGCCCCAGCTTCCTAAAGAACCGTCATCCTGGATCTCGTCTTTGTTCGCCAAGGAGAGCCTCTGTAACACAGGCTGTAATTTCTCTTCCGTCAATTCGTCCGGCAACTCGACGTCATCCCCAAGTCCTTCCCAACCTTCAGGCTGAAAAACTTCTTTAAATTTTTTATTCGACTTTAATTCTTCCGGCATGTCCACCTCCTCCGACAAATCGCTCGACGGTCTAGATTGATTACCTGCTACTTGAGTTTTCGATCTTTCTTCAGTATCTTTGCTCGCAGACGGTAAGGATTTCTCACTTGAACACTCGGTTGAACATTTATCTTCCCGTTCCTGTTCGGCTGCACCAGTGACGCAACATTCATCGGCATTATCCTTCGCAAGTCTAGTTCCTAGCTTCTTCGCACCTAATTGACGGGACGTGTCTTGCCCTGGCTTCGTTTGGGAGATATCCTTGTCTCCCAACACAGTCTCCGTAGCTTCTGTTTTAGACATGGCATCTGGCGCAACGATCTCGCTACTCTCTAGCGTGGCTTCATCTCCGTCCTTCGCGGATATCGCGGAGGTTGATAAGGATTGCGTCGCTCTTCCTGAATCGACGGGTGACGTAGTCTCTCGTTCGTCAGAGGTCTTTCCTACGCGACCGACCGACTTGGCGTTACGTTTACCACTTTCACCTTTGACATCGTCTATCTTATCGCCCTTATCATCGAGCAGGGTCTCCTCCCGACCCGTCGGCGCATCTGACAGCATTCGGAAAGTCTCGGATCTCCTCTGCCAGTCCGTGTCGCCGCGAGGCGCACGCTGGACATACTCGGTATCGTCGACCTCGTCATCCGAATCGGAGTCCACCGTCGTTCGGTAGACCGTCGTCACGCGGGGGTTCCTCCTAACGGGGGCACCGCGGCCCAGCTCCTCGTCGGCGCTCTCGAAGTCGCCGTCGCTCTCGGACGTCGCCATCCCCTTCGTTCAACGGCCGACCTGTCCCTGGAAAAGACGAGCGTAGTTCCTGCACGCACGTCGGGATACGCGGCCAAGTACTTATACCGTCGTCGTCGTCGCGCGGAGCCTGACTTTTTCAGCGACGAGCTCGCGCAACGCTCGCGTCAACTCAACATATGCTCCACATCGCATCCAATCCCGTACACGCGCACGCACGTTACGCGCGTGTGCGTGTCGTGTGTTTATACGTGCCGAAACGCCGAACGGTCACGTGGACGACGGAGTCATCGGACAGGCACGTTAAATTCGCAATGATATGCCTTCGTGGCGGTCCGCGGCGACGCGTGCGCATGCGAGACGGGCGGGACGGGCCACGGACTTCGCGCTCGGTCCGGGACGCGGTCCGGGACACCCGGGTAAGTGCGCTCTCTTCTCGGCTCTGCACCTCTCTCGCGCCGCTCGTTGCACGTTGCACCTGGAGGAGACGAAAGCCAGCATACGCGCGACCGTTCAAGGAAAGAGAAAGGAGAGAGGCCGGGGTGTAGAAGGTGCAACGATCGTACGTCGTTCAAAAATATATGACACGCTTTTTTTATAGCAGGGAAAGGGAGCAGACGTCCACGTTGCCCACCCGCGGCCGTTACGATCTGTCAACACAGACGACCGAGACGATGTTTTTATTTCTCTTCCTCAGAACTCTCGGAGCTCCGTGTTGTTTGATTAAATATGTCTCGTTATATATATTCGCGTCAAGGCTCAAGCTCGGTGGAGAGCGAAATTCGATCTAATGATTTCAACGAACGCTTTAACGGCAACGACATTGACTTCTATTTCGAAGCAAGTGGCAAAGTCTGAGGCACTTGAAGCGCGAGTTTCTCCGAGTTTCCTCGGAAAATGCGAGAAATGAAGGAAACGTCTGGAAAATAAAATCCTGGATGACCTGAATAAATTCATTAAACTCGGACGGGGGAGCCTGCATTTTTCGGGAGCTCCATTTTTTTCATTTCGCGCGTCAAACGTATCGATCTTTGACTATAATTTTTAATCTCGTGCTGCGTACTGCATGCCTGTTCGAAAGAATTCCAGGGTGCACCTGCGCCTGTCGGCGACGGCGCGGCGCGGCGAGTCGGTGTCGTCCGGTGGCGCCGTTCTCGCGACGCGCGGCAAATATGCGAGGCGGCCGAAAGGGCAAACACGCTCTATTCCCGCTTCCCGCTTGCCTCTCGCGCGCGCGGTCAGAGACACACGAAACGCGAAAGGCTTACCGGCGACGGTGGGAGAGAGATGGGACGATGGGCGCCGGGGCGGGCGCGACGAGGACGGCCGACGGAGGATAGTCGGAGCTCGGAGCGGTTGGCGCGGGTGGAGGGGAGGAACGGTCGAGCGGGAGCGACGAGGACGGAGTCGCGGGTTGGACGAGGACGACGCGTCGTGGCCAAGGTGGTGGGAGACAGCTATGTTCTTTGCGGTGAATACGGATGAAATGGTACTGGAGGGGGGCGGGAAGAGATAGAACGCGAGCGGGAGAAAGAGAGAGAGAGAGAAGGAGTGAGAAAGAGAGGGAGAGAAAGAGAGAGAGAGAAAGAGAGAGGCATTGCCAGGCGGCGCGCACGGCATGAACGTCCAGTGGCATGTCTCAAACACTCGGCATGCTCGTAGCTGTGACGCGAGGTGGTAGTTGGTAGTATATCGTCGGAAACGAGAAAATCCGTCCGTCGCGTCGTACGTACGCGAAAAACCTGGTTAGCGCGCCGTGCGCCGTGGACGAGGGAGTTTATTCTCGGACTGTGTTTCTCGCGAAGGTGTACGGAAGGTGAGCGCGCACCTCCGTCTCTCTTACGCCGGTCAGACGGGAGAGATCGCGCGACAGCGGACAATTCGCGGTGTCGTCGATCGCGAGTCGCGAGTGCGGATCGTCACAAGTCAAACGGGAACGCGGGAGAGCACGACGTAACGAGAGAGAAGAGAGAGAGAAAACGGTAAGAAGGAGAGATCCTCTCGTGCGCGCCGAGAGCGAGGGCAGCGCGTCGAGGAGTCGAGTTCCCACATTCCTGCGTGCGAAAAACGCCAAGATCCGCTGCTCGGCATTAGCATTACAGCCGCGCGGCTAATGCAACGAGGAAAAGGGAACACGGTGAAACGTGCTCCGCTGCCGCGCGGAGCGGAGCCGGCGATAGCGCGCGTCGCTTGAAACGGGTCGCGGGCCGTTCCGCCTCCGCCGCCGCCGCCAGGGCCAGGGCAGTCGCGGGAGACACGACGTCGCTGTAGCGCTCGGCGGAGGGAGATCGCGCGCGCGACGGGCCACGGGGCCGGGGCACGGGCACCAACAGCCACAGCGCGACGTACACGCCAGGCAGGAGGACGAGTCTGTCGCGCGGAGACCGAGACCGAGAGAGGAACCGCGTGTCAGGACGATATTGTACCGCCGGTGCGGTGTGCGCGTATATATACCGTCAGTTCGCGAGTTCGTGACAGGAGCGCGTGGCACGCGCGCGCGCGCTGCCGAACGGTGGACCTTGAAGGTGACACTGCGAAGGGTAAGAAGGGTGGGAGGAAGGATGCTCCGGGACTACTCGGTGGGGTGAGAAACGCGCGACGAATCGTCGTCGTCGTCGTTGTATCGTTCGTGTCGTCGTACGAGCGAGGGGATAATACGACGAGTGCCCGGGAGGTGTTCCGGTCTCGCTTATTCTCGTCTTAATCTGTTGGTTGTTTGTTTGTTTTTTATTTATTTTAAATTGTGCTCGGAAGAGAGTTTCTCGAGGAAACGAGAGCGGGAAGAGAAGATCGTGTCGCGGAGATTCCGGAATCGGGGCGACGCGACAGATTCATTCGCGCGGCGTGAGAGAATCGTGTGCGCGAGTGTGCCGAAAGAAGAGAGAACGAGGAAGATAAATAAATAATAAATAATTGAAGAAGAAGGTGCGTGGTGGTGAGATTGGTGGGTGGTGGTGATGATACGCGAAGTGCACCTGATCGATGCACCCGCGCTCGTGCGAGCGCAACCCCACGACACCGTCGCCGTCGCCGTCGCCCGACATCATCGCCGTCGCTCGCCGCCTCGGGCTCTGCTCCTCGACGGCTGGCTGTGTTAACGGTGGACGTCCGCTCGAGAGAGGAATCTGAAGGCGGGGACTCTGACGTCACTCCGCTCATGATAATGAGGTATTCATGATGGCGGAGTAGCGCGCGCGAGCCAGAGAGAAAGAGAAAGAGAGAAAGAGAAAGAGGAAAAGAAAGAGAAGAAAAAGAGGAGAAAGAGAAAGAGAAGGAGCGCACGCACACACACACACACATATGCGAGTGCACGCTCCTGGTCTCGCTGTTCCTTCTGCGCGCCGCGTGGTGTGTGTACGATACGTTTTATCGCCGTCTCGCTCGCTCCCCCTCCCCCGTCCACCTGCCTGCCCTTCTCCGGCCGGGTCGACCGTCCTCTCTCGTCCCCCTTCCCCCTTTACTCCATTCCACCGACGTCTACCTGTCTCGCTCTCTCCCGTTCGCTCACGTCGCCGGCCGTCGCGCGCGAACGTGGTGCCGTATATGCGGCCCGAGAGGCGTGCGCCCGCGCGCCGCACAGATATGTGCCCGTCGACCGCACGACGATAGAGCGAGAGGTTTTGGATGGATTTAGAGCGCAGTGAAATATGCCAAGGAGACGGAATGGGGAGATACCGCTTCCGGAAGGGTGGGACGTCGCCCAGGACTTCGACGGGAAGGTGTACTTCATCGATCACAACACGCGGAAGACTACGTGGATCGATCCTCGCGACAGGTACGTTAAAGAGAAAAACATGCTTTCCTTCTTCCCGCGTGAAAACTGCATGACAATCAATGAGAAATAAAACGCTAAACAGACGGGACAATTCCCGGTCGTCGGACAGGTCCCCGAAGTTGATACGCGAATCTGAAACGTCTCCCTCTTCTCCCCGTCGCGCGTCGCTTCTTTCCCTCTCGCGACGTCTTCAGAGTTGCGCGCGCGAGAGAGAAAGAGAGAGAGAGAGAGAGAAGAATCGCGTGCACGTATCGGCGCGAGTGTGCGTGCGCTCGAGCGTCACGACGATGCCTCTCTCCCCCTCCGCCGCGCCGCGCCGCTCACGAGACCGCGATCTCGCGAGGATACGCGATTCAGCGCGCGATTCGGCGGGAATGCGCGTATACGGGGTGTATCGCGCGAGTCGCGCGCGCTTTCTCCACGCTGGATTCCACGGCGGACCCGGGACTGGATTTTTCTCCTCGACGGAGCTTCAACGAGTCGTTTATCGTTTGATATTACATTCAGCGTTCGGTTTCGAAATTTGATTTTGGTATGTCTTGTTGATCGATGTAACGATCCGAGTCATGGTTTACCGTAGAAAGATGCAAAATTCGCTCGTGAGAGAGAGAGGCGGGATTATTGTTTATTTCACTGGAATTCCCCTGGAGGTTCAATTCACGGAAACTTAACTTGCGATTCGTCGACGAAAGAAATGATCGACGTATGGATATATACGCGAATATATAGCATATCGCAATTCCGGCCTCCGACGCCTGTCGTGCAGAGAAAGTGCGCGACTTCCAAGACATCCTGTATACGTATCCGCGCGCATAGCTCGCGTGCTTCGGAATCGCGCGCGAGAATCGGTCGCTCCGTGTGAACGGAGCCTTTTCGCGTACTTTCCGCGAGCTCTCACTCGGCGGATTTTTTTTTTCTCTCAGCGAAGATAAGTATAGGTATGCTTTTCAGCTAATAACGTTTTTCGCGACGATTTTCGCCCATGTTGCATCGCAACCAAGTCCGACGGGCGAGCGACTGACAGATAGAGACGCCGCCGCGCCGCGCCGCACCGCGATAACGCGAGCGAACGAGTGTGAACGCCGCTGAAGTTGATAAAGTATGCATATGCGTGCATACACGTACACACACGCGTACGTCGCATTCCCGAGGTATCGAGGCTGCATAGTTGCATATAGTCACGTACGCCGATCGCGAGAGAAATTGATAGCAGGGCAGAGTCTTCTAATCTGGAACTCGCGCTTTATCATCCTCCAGATCATCGCTCGGTGAAATTTAATTTTTCTTTCTTTTTTTTTTTTTTTTGGCGTAAGTAATAATCGCGAGATATCGTCCTCGAGATCTTCGGAAAGTGGAAAGTCTCTTAATTCGTTGAACAATTTTTAAAGTCTGTTGAACTTGAAAATTCTAAGCAGCGAAGCTGATGCGCGCGTAAAAAATAAAAAATATTTTTAAAAATATTCATTTATATTACGTCAGACATTTTGCCGTTTACGGGACACCTTGTGTCTATCGTCGACTTTTGTCACCTTTTCATTTTTTAGATGATAACGAGGATAATCCTGTTGATTGCGCGTTTTTATCAGGTGTCACTTCAACGATAATGCCTCAGAAAAATCTATGCACTAAATTAATAGTGGATTAGTGCAAGAGCCGCTATCGCTATATACTAAAAAAAAAGAGCATACCGTCCTCAGATACTGTTATCAGTCTTTTAACCGATAGTCGCATACCAGGCGACATTCTTCGTTCGCGAGAATCCCCAGGTGGATTTTCCTACTTCGCGCATATCAACGCGCGGCTCGCGCCATTGGGATAGAGAGATCCTCGCGATCCGCATAGAACCTCTACGACTTCTCCGCGTAATTCTATCACGTCTATGCGATTCTACATTCGTCGCGAGCCACACGATCCCGTTGCGTATGGAAAATCTATGCATGCGCGATCCCGCGGATCTATAAGCTTCGCGTTGGAGATTTTTCAAATTGCAATTGAGACCGTGTGAGAATTCCTTTTTTGTCGCGTTTACGCTCCTCGATTACAAAGACGCGTAACGAACAAATAAGATTGTCGATATATGCAAACGTAAATGGATATACAGCACGGTTAGAGGGACTTACATAATTCTACTACTTACATCTTACATAATTCTACCAGTGTAAATATTAAATAGTTTCACTATTTTACTGTTTACACTTTCAAGTAAACTGAACGTGCGGGGCCGCTCGAAGAAATATTTTATCTAAACTCGTCGCAAGTTTGCCCCAAGACGCCGCGCCTCCTCGCCGAATACAATTCTTACGCGATCGAGTTTTTAAGTCGATTTAAGGAGACTTGAGGCTCGAAATAAATTCGCAGCTGGCGAGCGTATGGGCGTAATGTGCGAGTATACGTCCCGCGAATAAGGGGATCGCGTCTTCTCGGGGCCCGTGTGAGCGCCGCTTCAAGTTCGCGGGGCGTCGGGCGTCCGTATCCGCGCGCGAGTATACGCGTATATATCCATACCATGCCGTAGCATGCCATGCCATGCCATACACACCGCGCGCGCAACGCGCGCCGGGACTCGCCGCGCCCGCATTCCATCCGCCAGGGCCGCGGCGCGCGCTCTCTCGCCTCGCTGAAAAACGCGAGAAATCTGGCGATCAGGCTCGGCGTTGGCCTGGCCTCTCGTCTCGTGGCCGCGCGGAAATCGAAACGCCGCTGCCGCGGCCGCGGCGGATCTCGGCGCGAACCTTGGCTGTTGGCTGCTGCTGCTGCTGTTGCCGCTCGCGCCGCCTCGCAAGATCGAGACGAGGCGCCTCCGATCGCGCGTTTAACTTTGCGAAAGTTCGACTAAAGTCTACTCTGCTCGGCCGAGTTATGCGGACGTGCATAATTTTCTCGCTCGTTTCAAGAGTGTATCGCGGTATCGGTTCGCAGATCACTCGTGTATTCTGTTTCCTTTAATTGTATTCTGATTCTTATCGAAAAATTGGAATACGCGCAGTTGTCCAATAATTTTTTTACTTAACTGCGTAAATGTCTAATGAGTCGTTAGTACATTAGTAATATTGGTAGCGCACAACAGTATCGATTGACTATCGGTGACTATGGTACTTAACGTCAAAAAGCCGAAGTACTAAAGTTACTCCGTTTCGGGAAAAAAATTATTATCCGAATACAAATACAACAATACGATACATAAAATAGCGAAGTGTGAAGACTTCGTTAAAAATAACTCTTTTAAAGTGGTTTCGTTAAAATCGGACTTATCTTGCGAGAGATGGTATCTTTTAATAAAATCCAATTATATATACAAAACTTCATGCTTATAATACAATAGTTATATAACATAATAAACACGGTTGGACGTGTGAGATAAGATTTGGCGATAAGATTACATTCTTAAATGGAGGAACGGTAGCTGCATAGAGATAAAACGATACGTCAATTCGACGTATTTTCGGCGCGGTTTATCTCCCGTTAAAAAAAAAAAAGAAATGCGGGCTACCCTTACCCTCGGCTAAAACCACCTAAGTCACCTCTCGGAATGAACTCGTTTTGTTCGCCAATTTGTAAGCTGTCGTTTGCTGACCCGAAAAAAAAAGGTATATGATTTACGATTGCTACCTCGTAAAAGTGCGCGGGGCCGGTGGGGTGACGCCGCGAAATGTTCGGACGACGAAACAACGTATGGTATATACCTCTGTGGCCGAAAGGGATCGTCGTATAGACGACGTAAAAATGTCAAGCTCCCGAATTTTTTATCCGGCGCGCGGAGCGTCTGGCTCGAGGCAGCAGCGCCAGAGAGCGATGCATCTGTAAACAGCGCGATCCTTTTACGCGATTACGAGCGATCTCGCCTGGTCTTCACGAAGGAATGTCTGATGGCACGGTGGAAAGGATCCAGCGGCAAGACTTTCCAATTGCGCCGAGAAAGATTCGCTTCGCTTATTCTCTCGGTTTATCGAAACGACGCAGTTCTGTCTGCATTTACCGTGAGCGGTCGACCGATATTAATTAACGCGAGGGCAATAAAATGACAATAAAATGCGGCGGAAGTGCAAAGTGAGCAGACGAAGAACGCAATCGTATCTGCAAAATTCTATCTGTATAGGCTGATCGATCAAGTCGATCGCCGCCGCGCCGGTCGGCCGCGCGTAATTCGGAAGTGCAGGATCGGATCGGCATTATCAAACCAGCCGTTATCGATTCGCCGATAAGACGCGTTAATACAGCACAACAAAATATATAAAATGTGGAGGGGCTATTTGAGTTAATTAAAGAAAAAGTCGCTCAAATATATTTTAAAAGAAAAAGTCGTAAGTATACAAAATTTTCAAGAGAGAGAGGAGCTTTTTGGCTTTTTGTCTTGAACATTTTTTATTTTGATTTTTTCTTTAACTGACTCAAATAGTTCCTCCTTACTCTACGGATTAGATATTTTTGAACATTTATTCAACTCCGAGATGTTCGAATAATGCAAGGAAATTTACTGCCGCAGTTGGACCGTCGCGTCGCGTCGTCGCTCGCGTCTATCGTCGAATTTTACCAAAGCGATTATTGCTCGTTAGTGACGAAGTAGAAGGGCAAGCATCACGCGGGTTCGTATGGACCAAAAGTCCGCGTGCCGATTCGCGTACGCGTGTACGTAGCCGTGGGCTGTTGTGTAAGTGCACCGTCTTACGGGGCCAACCGGTATATAACGTACCTGCAACCGACCTGTGCCTAAAAATAGACTCCCGCCCGCTTTCAGTATATCCTTTGCCTGGCGCGGGGGTATTACTCTCTTTCGATTTTTCGTATCACGGGGACTGTTACTCACGTACGAGAGGACATCTCGTTTATTTTTGTCGCGAGACTCGGCTTCTATAAAAGTTGCGCACGCTTAAGAGCCTCGCGAGAAAAGAATTGAGATACGCTAACAATAAATGAAGAAAACAGTAAATTACACACACACACACGTGTTAAATGACGCTGGCATTTGGAAATTCCACGCGATTTTTCATTATATCGTTGATACGCGTTTCTTATTGATAATAAGAATCTGTCATTCGTATCTATCGGCAAGAGTATTGTTTACTTTTAATTATCTGAAATAATATCGAGGAGGGGGGGCGTACGAGAAATACGGATGATCCAATGCATGTTGAACTTTGCTCAGGGACGGATGTTACTGTGTATAATGTATGTTACTGTCGAGGTTACTGTATATACTGTATATAACTGCAGATTATTTACGATATACAAAAAGAGTGGGAGGGGGGGGGGCGTTATCGTTCACGTGTGTTAGCTCGCGAGATTCGTTTTCCTCTGAGATTTAATAACGGAGTCTGCATCTCGTCGTTGGTCATCGGCAACCCGCGATCGTGCGTGAGCGAACCAGAAGATAAAATATCCGAGCACGGAGCGATCTCGAGGTCGCTGCGTTGACGACGAAAATCACGGAGAACAGAAGATCCGTCGTTCTCTGTCGTTTCGAGGGGAAGAAGGGGGACAGTATGCGATACGTATACCCGGAATTAATTCGGCCCGTTCCTGTTTTCGTGTCGAAACGCGAGCGACACGCACGGCGCGGAGCCACCGCGGTTCCGCGTACCACCTTCCGTTCGTCGAAATCTCGAAATTTCGTTCCCCGAAACGCATTTCCCTTCGTCCTCCCTCTCCCGTCTCGTTCGGTCCCTCTTCAACCGAGAGTGCGTGGCACGCACGCCGCGGTACACGTATGCACGCGGACCGCCCCTCTCGATGCGATCGCGAGTGCGCCGCATCTGCCTGCCTCTCTGTGTTTAGAGAGAGAGAGAGAGGGAGAGATTTCTTCTTTCCTCCTTCCTCCCGCTTCCTCCTTTCATGGCTCACACCCTGCGCTGCCCTTCGCATTCCATTCGGTAGCAGATCTCCTAAGCGTTTATCGTATCTATCCGCAACGCGTATATACTCTTGACTTTTCCCTTCACCACCTCTCTACTTCTGCACCTACCAAATAAATTCATGAGCGAACGTATGTATACACCATAATTGCCGCGCGAACGTCGTTGGTAATTCGATACACGTTATTATGCACGCCATACCGCTGTATTATTTATATAAATTGCGTTACACCGTTACACGTTAGCGCGACAATTTAACGCGTTGAGCGCTTAAGACGGGACGGAAGAAATTACACTGCGTACACGTGAATTTATATTTTAGCGCGTTCATACTTATTCAATTAGCACAAATCGTAATAAAGGTATTATCTGAATTCGTATAACGTCAAACCAATTATTACAAATTATACGGAGATTCATAGTAATTCATAGTAATGTTTCCTCAGAATTAGATTGTATTTCTTGTGTAGAGATTTTACAAAATATTTTGAATAACGTGAATACGTTTAAAATAGTTTTAAATAGGTAAAAAGATGAAGAAGAAAAAGGTGGCCCGAAAATTATTACGGATTCCATAGCTCGGTTCAAGCACTTTCAGTTACAAAATTAACATGTTAATTCATTATCACTGATAATTATTCTATATGCAGCTATTGCTAGATTCGCATATAAATCTTTGAACAACCTTATAACTTAAGGACGCGGCTACAATGGCGAAACACTTGCTACCAAATTACATTACAAGCGGCAGATGATACGCCACGAGGGGACCTGTAGCATCTGCCGTACATTGTTTTTGGCCTTTTCTTCTTCCTGTCCCCCCTCCTCCTCCCTCCTCCATACATCTCTCTCTATCTCTCTCTCTATTTCTAAAGCCGCGCTAAGCGCCGTTACTACGTTTCCCGTACGTAAATCGTGACGTAAATCTAGCTTGCATGAGCTCGGAAGGATTTCGTTGCCAAATATTTTTGGATTATGCACAGGCAGGGTCCTCCGGGCGTTTCTCGACAAGGGGAAGAAGGGACGGGAGAACGCACGGACACAAAACGTGCTTGCGATTTGTTGCGCGCGCATATGTGAGAGACGCTTAATTTAATTTAAAGCTATGTTGCAGATATTTTATACGTGTTAGTAATATCACCTGGTTTCGGAGACATTGTTATTATTTGTTTGTTTTCAATGCTTCGTGATATACACGTACACAGGGTGTTCGATTTTAATCAATACACTGTAATTTTTTCGTAATTAAACAGGAAATGAAATTGCGTAATGAAAGTATGAGTATAACGCGACATTATCATTATTTAACCGTTTAATATAAATCTATACCATCGTATCCGCGCATTGTTTTTGAAAATGTTTTTTTAAATTGCATAGGATTATTATACAAAAGTTGGGAATTCTTTCCTACATGGTATTTATTTTTATAAGTTTTTTACATTTTGTTTCTCCGAAAAAAATTTCGATAACTGATACTTTGTACTCAAGGATGTTGCATTTATTTTATCAATGTGCATTAAACGTGTGTTTCATGATGCAAACTCGTTCACGGATCGCGACGAGACATTTATTCGTGTTCATTTTCAAATTCACCTCGATATTCGATATACATATTTAAAGAAATAATTTATTCGTAACTTATTAGGTATGTCGGTGCTATTTTAAGTCGGAGCAACGCGTGTTTCGCGACGCAAACACTCTCGCGAGTCGCGAGTTACGCTCGAATGAGTGCGAGGAGAGTCGTATGTCGAGCGTATTGTAACGTATACTTACACGCGTATATACACGCGTGACCGAAGCCATGGCACGGATCGCGGGGCCAGGAGTGTTCCCAAATTTGGAAATTCAATACATTCCTGCGTCGTGACACGGCCGCATAACCGAGGACGAAGGCAAACGGGGATTCCTGCGGAGAGTGCCATTATTTTCTTCTCGGAATCTTTACGCCCAGGCATAAACGCTGTGGCGAAACCAGTCGTGCCCCTCGACAGAACGGCCATTACGCCTAGTTAAAAATATTTTAAACTGTCATTAGCCGCAATTACAATTTACGTTTTATGCAGCTACGCGCCTTACCGTAAACCACTGTCACCGTATGTATGCAATTAGTCGGCCGCGTATCGAAAAACGACAAAAGCGAGCGAGGATCGTGCTCGTACAGTATATATATATATTTCCGTTCTGCACGCGGAATATTTCTATGTTAAGATCTACGGATTTAAAGTGTAAATCTTTTTTTATGAATTATCGACAACAATTTACGATATCAGGAATCCAAACGCGTATAAAACATTATAAAATGAACCATGTAAAAGATAAAACATAATTTTAATCAGTTTTTTTTCTTTGGATTACTTGATGGGATTATCGATTTAGGAATGATGATTCAGCTCGCGTCTTTCACGAACGTTCGTGAACGTCGCGCTGAGAATCACGGAAAATTTAACGTTCTAGATAACTGTGAAAATCGATCGAAAATGGTGCGATTACCGATCTGGAAACGGCTCGGCCAATTTCTAATAGACGCTCCGTGATCGCGTCGCGCCTCGTCGCGCGTACGCAAAGCAGATCAGCGCGTTAAGCGCGCCTCACTCACGCATGCGCTTTCAACCTCGTTCCAGATGCACGACGGACACATTCCTAGACGATAAATCCCCGTCACCGGCGCACGTTTCTTCATTATCGGGCCAGTAACTTCGTCAGCATCACGTTTCGCGTGTCGTCTCATTTTCTCCTTTCAGGTGCGCGATCAATCGTTCGACAGATCGATCGATCGCACCTCACTCAGGTGGCCTCGCCGCCGCGAGGCCAGAGCGCGAAAACCGTGAACGATATCCCGGTACGTGCGCGCGTTCGTTAATGCATAATGTTGGATCAAGACCAACTAGCCAGCCAGGACGAACAATCGCGAACGAACATCTTTCGAACGAAAGCAGCCCCCTTTTTTGATACATTGGTAACAGAGATAGACCGTATTCGTCGATATAAAATATTTAGTATCCGCGATCCCATTACATTCATCGAAGCAAGTTCGTTTATTCGTATATTCGTTTGCGCTTGATGTGGAGCCAGCTTTACTCGCTCGCTCGCTCGCTCGCAGTACCCTTGGGGCAGAGCCAGGTAGCCGAAGAGGCACCCACGCACGCGAGCCGCATGCCCACGCATAAACGCGTGCGCCCGCATTATTCAGGGCCGTGTTTTACCTCAGCCGACGAGAGGACACTGCCACACCTGTCGAGGCACTCGCTCTCGCTCTCGCCAGGTTCTCTCCTCCCCGGAATTCTCTCTCAAAAGTCTCGCGGGAGTAACTAGTCCGGGAACATGTGTTTAATAATAATAATAATAATAAATTTATTGCAATATACGAGACATTGAACAGTTACAAGAGAAATACAAACATTAACGTTTAACGTAAGTTTATGCACCCAAAGTTAGCGACTGCTCGTGCGACTGCTCTTTCCCTTCCTCTTCTCCTTTGAAGGACAACAAAAACAGATGGGAGATACAAACTACAAACTTTGCGACCTTTCAAATTCCGGAGTAAAAATTCTTGAATTCGTTATTGTGAACAGGAATTCGTTTCTTTTCCTATAGTGGAGACAAGGACTGAATGAGTTCATTCAGGGTTGTTTAACGTGATCGTTTCACGTACCATACCAGCATGTATTCTAACTTAGGTAGTATGTCCTTAGTCACACAACTTAGGGTATTTCCTACGGTATTACCTGCATGCGTAGAGGGTTTTTGCCGCTTTCTAAAAATCTTTATTGTATTGTCGTTAAGAAACTATACGTCAAGAAACTATTGTGTCGAGACAAGAAAATAGCAGAGACACAAAGAACAGCGTTCCTTAAAACAAATATTCTAATTAAGTTTTGTTTTGTATATACAAATAGTAATATATAAAAATATACAGGAGATTTCTCGACTTGCCTTCCTTGAAAAAATAAAGATGGATCAAATCGATTTTAAACGAAACAATTGACGAGTTTCGAACGAGCCAAGTTCGTTCACATTCTCATCATTTGTTCACGTAACGACTGTAATATTAATAAATAAATCGCTTTCAAAAAGCACAGGTGTTTATTCTCGTAATATTCGGATCTTAGATAATTCTTGATATTGAACAATAGTACATTTCGACGAATTAGTAGTTGTATATACGCTTATCAAATTACCAGCGACGCTATTGAATTGATAATAATCGCTATTCGGAATTTTAAGCGAGCCCTCTGTTACGTATCTATGCGTGAGCATCGCTTGAAGTCCTCACCTCGAAGTCGAGTGGATTAAGAGAGGAACGGTTCAGGAATTTGACGCGTTGGCCGGCGCGTCGAAGCGAGAAGACGGGAATGCCGTTCGTTGCCAGAGCGCGCGCCTACGCTTTAACGCGAACGTAAATCTTAATTTCGGCGATATTATTGTAATGGGCGTCGTTTATTCGCGCGAATAATTACTCCACCATCGTACATAGGATATTCCTGATCTCTAACCAGCTGTTTTTCGTTTAATTTTTTTTATCAACTTGGACTTTTCCTCAACGAATGTCGACTTTAACACAAATCATCAATGTTCCGATTCAAATGTCTTTACGAGATATTAATCTTCACGATTACAAACTTATTCACGTCTAAAATCTAGTTTAAGTTAGAAGGGATGATTTCAAGGGATGATTTTCCGTTTATCTTTCTGGAGTTTAGTTCTCGAAAAGCGCTCTTCCATTTTTTAATTCGCTAGTAATTTAAAAATTGTCGGTATTTTTCTTGAAGAGAACCAATAATTATCTGTACATTAATCCAGAAATTCCAGGAATGAAAAGTTCTTGCTATAGGTTTTGCTTTTGTGTATAAATGATCCTTGCAATAACATTGTCGCGACTCTTTCGTCTCGGAAACGTTGTTATCCCGTATGGAGTCATCGTCGTCGTTCGCGAAGAGTTACAGAAATATACGCTTTAGTGACACCAGCAGGCTCGGCGGCCGTTGCGACGTTAAGTGTCATCCCATATATTCGCGTCAAGAGATTACGGCTCGCAGGATGTATGGAATGCATATCAGCGCGAAAACACGCCCGCGCGGCGAATTTACGACTTTTTTTTAGCTCAGCCACACGAGGAATATCCATTTGGGTACGAATGGTTTTCTTAATTAAATAACGCGAGTTTTCATTTTTTTCAAGACATTAGCATCGGACTTTTTACGATTATTCCGGACGCTCCTGTCGTAAATAACGCATGTGTACGAGCGTAGAAAACTATTTGAGTACTTTATTGATTGTATTTGAGTATTTATTGCAGTATAAAAATTTACCGTGCGTTTTTAAATCGCGCAAACATCGGCCTGTATTATCGTGATTTATTAAAGGCTCGGCGTACTTTATCGACTAGTTCCTCGATTCTTTTATTTAGCACGACTAATAACAAGGAGGAGGCTAAACGTTCAGGATAACGTCCGAAATTCATATTTCACCGTGATTCTGATTTCCGTTCCTTAACGTATACACAGCACGTTTCTATACTTTCCATCGCTATTTGCGGTTTGCGACATTCACGAAAAGACTTCGCGTAGGCGTTCTTTCGTAAACGGTCATGAGCGACAGGAATATTACTGTAATCTGTCTCGCGAGCCTATTGTTTCCTTCGTACGCAATGCACAGGTATGTACGCGATGGATTGCGATCTAAGAATCTCGTGCACGGAGCAGGAAATGCGTCTTATCCTGCGGACGTTCATGCCACGATAATCGCCCTCGAATAAAAAAAAATTGCTTCATTACGCTTCGATTCTTCCTTCACAAAAAAATCACCGTATAAATCGATAATAAATTAATAAAGAATAATGTCATGATGTAGATTAACAATAAATTAACAGATAATCATGATAATTAAATTCAATTCGGAATGAATAATGTAGACATTGTAGACAAATTAATCAAGTTAATGGTCGATCCAATGATGATTTATCCAAGCTCACGTGCGCATTATTAATCTTTTCGAGAAGTAATTCTGTATCATTGCGCTCTTCGCAATGGTTTGAGAAGAGAAAGCGGAATAAATCGATTTATCCTAATCCGAGATGATTTCAGCATTTTGTCCGAGTGTTTCAGAATGGAAGTCACATATTCGTGCCGCGTTTCCGTGACTATAATCGTATATACGCCGGCAACGTTAATGAAGTGCAGATTCGTAACTTTGTTTTTCCGTCGTAAACGTACGCCTCGTGAATGGGTCCGATGAGGTGTTCATCGATAACCGGCTAGTGAATGATCGCGCGCGCCGTACCTATAGTCTTATCGGCGTGGCACAAATGAACCTGTTGTTATTAGCCGTTATCACATCTTATGGTCGTGAACCTATATTAGAAGCTCGTTAAAGTCCCCGCGTTGAAATCTTTAGCGTTAAATTTCTCCTACCTGTTTGAAGACCCTTGTCAATTAACGCTGACATTTCAACGATAATTTGACGCACCCTGCGTTACGCATTTTTTTTCAAACAGCATGTTTGACAATACCGTTCACAATTTTGTGCCTAAAATGGATTTCGTATAACATATTTTAATTTTTTAATTTTTAAAATTTTGTTACATCGTAACAATATAATCGCGAAATGAATTTTATCAAGTCCGTTTTGCTGTTCTTTAATCTTTCTAGTTTTACACAGAACTTATTTCTATATTTTGCTTTCTTAATTTTGCACTATATTTATTTTCTCTTGATTTCATATTTTTTTTTGTATCCTACTCTTTTTTAAATTTCCTAGATTTTATATGTACTTATATTTTATTTTTATAATTAGCATTTCTGCATTTGTTGTAACAACTAACCAATTAATTTTGATGAAATATTTTTTATATTGCTCAATTATTGTGATGCATATAAATTTTATTCCGACGTTAGATCTAACGTGGACGATTGTCGACGTAGCGCGACAGAGAACCGGAGAGGAAACGAGCTCTTTTCGATGGAACTGTAGGAACGGCATGCGACTCGTCCTTGATCTATGACTAAAGTTTCAACTTAATTACGCCAACAACGCGCGCATGTTCGCGAGCCGTTTTTCTGTCCCGCTATATCGAAACGACGCGTTTGCGTGAATCGCCCGTTGAATATTTATCGCGCGATGCTTGCGTTTCATTTAAAGTACTCAAAAATTTCTGAAGCGAGAATTTTCGAGGGATCGCGAACGCTTCGCGAACACCCGGGAATAAAGTGCGGCTTCGCGTTTGTTCGCGCGCGGTCACACGCGAAATTATACACGCGTGTCGCGCGAGAAAGAATGCTCCTCGGCCTTGGATGATCGTTAACAACGCGCCAGATTTCGCGGTAATCCGCCGTAGAACAAACACGTTCGTCGGGGCTTGCACAATTTCGGTCGCGAATTGGAGCGTCCGTCATGGATCACCTAATGACGGAGTCGCTCTCGTCATCGAGCAAATATCCGAGAGGCAGAGAGGGAGGAAACGTGAGGGAGAGACGCGGGGTGATGGAGGAGGAGGAGGAGGAGAAGATAGGATACGGTTAGGCGTTGATGTTTCTGGGAATTTCTTTTTATTGCGTGCGCGCGATAAAAAGGAAGAAAAGGAACGGCATGCCGAGACTCGCTCGGATGACGGCTGGCCTCTGGAATTCCAGCGTGCAGGAAATCACGCTGAAGCGTCTGTTTACCGGCCGCTGTTGCGCAATTTTTGTTTGCAAGTCGGCGAAAGGCGTGCGCGCGCGCGCGCACGCGCGCCGATAACGATGAATTCAAATGATTGTGAATACCGTCGGAATTTCGACCGAATTAATGGATTCTATAACCCTTGAACTAATTGTGCGATCGGAAAATATATCTATTTTAATTACAACGTAAATAATGTAACTTATATGACATTAAATTTTATGATCATGATCTAGTAAAAAAACTTTTATAGGGGGAAAATCTGATTGATAATAGCGTAGAGAATATTGTTTGATATTTTATAACGGATACTCTTTTTCTCTTTCCGAGATAATCGGGGAACTTTGTCAAAGCGGAGCTCTATTGACCTTCGGCTTTAGCAGCCGGTTTATGTAATTGAGCTTTAAATAACGAATACATTGCGAATACGAAGAAAATGAAACGAGCGCGCGCGGTGTAATCGGATGTCGCTCACGCAACTGGCGAGATACGGTATGTGGATTTCGTCGCGGAGTCGGAATGTTAAACAATATGTTTCCGAAGTATCTGATTTCGATTTCTGCGGACGTGGCTTGAGAGACCGTATGGCGCGGGGCATATGTTCATTCTTCCCGCGGCTCTCTCTATCTCGCTCGAATAACTCGTCCGCTATTAATAGCCACCAATTAGTGCGGATAGAGACGCAAATGTTGATTACAGAGCAAATTTACACTCCGCGCTCGGTTCTTAATTGAATTAATAGATAAAAACGTACAGCGTGTATAAACACAGGCCGGATAAATATGGGAGACACAATTGGCAATTGTTTCTCCTTCATTATTATTTCAATAGACCCGTTGATCGCTCTCCCCTTTATCGAGATATTATAAAAATCACGGGGGCCCCACTCTCAAGAAATTCTTATACGCATTCTCGCGACGACCCTCTTCTCGCCGCTCTCAGAATCGGTGCAGTGAGGCATCGGCGATCGGAGTGATCTTTTATATCGAATTTTTTCAGAGCGGCGTTATCGTTGCTGGAAATACGAGCCTCTATGTACATATTACGAATGAGTCAGATCGACACGCGACGACATACGGCTTTTACGAGCGATCCCCCTCTTAGATCGTTAAACGCGCGGATATATCACGAGCGCGCGTCAGGGTGAGGCGATTCGAATAAAAGGCGTGCATCGCGCGCAAAAATACCGCAGCCAAAGACACGAGATTCCGCGGGGATCCTACTCTCTTTCTCCTTTTCGTCGTCATCGCTTCGACGTAAACAATCCCGTCATAATTATTCGGTTCTGCAACACGTAAGACTGTTCTCTATACGTAAAAAGAGCTCTCGCGTGAAAAGAATTTCGAATCGTTCGCGCGCGATTGTGAACGATTCGCGAATGCTGTCCTTGACGAAATTCTTTCGACGACAATCGTCATTCAATTCCACATTGGCCAGTATCGTGCCTTTTGTTTTATTGTATCGATCCATCTCGTATATTCGGCGCGCTTTCTTAAAGAGGCGTTTCGCAAAAACCCGCATCGTATAACAGACATACTTTTAATAGCGGATGCTCTGGGCGCGGCGAGAGAGAAGAGATGAAGGGTTGGTGCCTCATTACACGGTTTCAGGGACAATTTCCTTAATTTCCTTTCCGCCGCGTGATTCATGGTCTCGGCGCGCCCTTGGCCTTACCGCGATTCTGTCCTACTATAACGACGAGAGGGAGAGGGAAAGAAAGAACAAGAGAGAGAGAGAGGAGAAAAAAGTCAGGAGCGTATCTCGCGAGAGAGCCGGGGAGCGACTCGAAGAAAGAGAGGAGAGAGGAGGGAGGGAAGGATAAATGAAACGCTGAACGCGTGCGCGCTACGCGTCGACACGGCTACGGTATGCCAAGGTTAAAGCGACTTACGGCAAAGTTTTAACGAGTCGACCTGAACGCGCCGCGCCAGCGGCCACCGCCGTGCCGCCGCGCCGCACCGCGCCGATCGTTGATCGGTCGAAGGCGCGCGTACGCCTCCGCGAGCGATCGCGTGAAATTTTGTATATCTGCTGAACGGACGGACGGGAGCGAAAGTGCCCGTACTTTCGCGTACCGTTCTGCATACGTGTCCCTCGCTCCACGTTGTCCCACA
Organism: Temnothorax longispinosus; assembly: GCF_030848805.1. Taxonomy (NCBI): domain Eukaryota; kingdom Metazoa; phylum Arthropoda; class Insecta; order Hymenoptera; family Formicidae; genus Temnothorax; species Temnothorax longispinosus. The sequence goes on from NC_092358.1 coordinate 27,812,152, forward strand.
AAGCTGAACGGTCAAGCGCGCAGTCCTGCATTATGCAAACGATAAAGATTCTCGCGCGGATCGGACCCGAATTCTCTGTCACAGCGATGTCGATAACATAACAGTTTGACGCGCGCATATAAGTTGGACGAACGAGCTAATTAATTATTATTGAACGACGAGTGCGCAAGGAAATGTCATAAATAGCTCATTGTGACGGCGACTGTATGCGTCTCGTTCGGAGTAAATAATCGATAAAAAAATTCCGTGTAAAAAGAAGTTATATTACAATAAAGGAATTTTGTACATAACTCTGTAACTCTCCGTAATAAAAGTTGGAGTGTTATATGTATATGTTTCAGCTGGCATAATACATGGTCACGTATTTTCATGCTGATTCATAAAAAGGAAGTTGTATTACAATAAAAATTTTGTACATAATTCTGTGACTGTAATAAAAGCCGGCGAGTTTATCGGGTATGTTTTAGCTGTCACGATACACGGTCACGTATTTCCACGCTGATTCATACTGATTTTTATTTTGTATCTTGGCAATGCGATATTAAATTTAAAATTCCACAAACGTAGATCGAGCCGAAAATGTAACGTTAATGTTACGTGAAAAAAAATTGCCGTAAAAATGTTGTAAATTATATATAGATAAATATAAAAATGTTGTATTTAACTATCATATATTTGTGTGCAACATGACGCGCTTGACACACGCATTACGTGCTTACGTGACCCGTGAGATTTCCGGAAATCGAGTGCCACATCCGGCAAGCCTGGCATGCCTTTCTTTCTACTGGCGAACGCGACTTCAAGATTCTTTCGGTTGACGACTTCCTTGGGCGCGACTCATTGTTATTCGATATGCACAGGACGTCTCGAAAAAATGTTACCGACGATTAATTTCACCTTTTTTTGGATCACCAATTTTTTCGCATCAATGAAAATTTAATTTTCGATAATCTAATTCAATTTTTTAATTATTAAAAGCGTAGAATCAAAGCAACACAATATGATTTACGACGAATATTACGAGAAATTTGGAGAATGAAGTAAAAATTTCGAAAATGAATTGTTTTTGCAATTTTTATTTAGATATATATTAAATGTGGAAATACACATGGACGCACATAATACTTACATATTTTTTTTAAAGAGCGACCATACATTCACATTTTTTTTTTTTTGAAAAAAATTGCTACAGAAATAATGACACGAAAGTTTTTCAACAAAATAAAAACATCATTACGTAGCTTATTTTAACACTCTGTCGTTGCTATAATCGTCTTTCGGAATTTTATGCTATAAAGATAACAACATAAATACAAACAGACGATTGATATCGTCGCGTATCTTTTATGCGTCTCACTTTTATACCGCATTTATTTAATCAAGTGTGATATAAGTCACGAGTTCGGTTAGACGAACTTTTATGCCCGAAATTACCGATCGAATTAGCACGAGCGCGAGTTAGTATATATGTGTGCGCGTATTTACAGACTTCACCCATGAATTCGAAGAAATCACCGCGCAATCAGCGTGATTTATCGACTCGAGAAACTCCGAGTGTAGATTTTTCTGACTATCGAACCACAAAATCTTGATTTTTTTTATTACGGGCATTCCTAGGTAAACCGAATGGTATCTTTTTCAAGTGACTTTATTAAGCATAAAAAAAAATTTATTACAAATACTGTAAATATATACCTATAGTATATAATATATGCTGACCAACTAGTTTCCGACACCTAGATAGGACTTTTACTCGTTACAGTTACTGTTCAATAGAACAGTATAAAATTGAGATTGTAGGTATATAAGAAATATCTGATTCTTTTCAGATATTTTTTTTTATACTGTATTGCGAGTAATAAGAAATATACTCACAAACGTTGCTTCGCATATCACAGTATTTTTATTCTGCTTTTCTTTCCATTGTTGCAGGTTTACTAAACCCCAATCATTCGCGGATTGTATCGGGAACGAGCTTCCCATCGGCTGGGAGGAGGCCTACGATAAACACGTGGGCGCCTACTACATCAATCATATGTTGCGTAAGTTTTTCTGTTTCTGCTATCTGATCGAGAAAGTGCAGGGAGAACGGCCGGAGACTCGCGATACGAGAAGTGATTTTATTCGGAATTTTATGTCACGTATATACTGTGCCGTAACGTGCGCAAGCTCGCGCGTGGATTTATGTATGCGTTTTCTTGCCTGATTGTGCTCGATGCCTTCGGTCGAGTTTGCAGAAATAGCGGACGTTTAAACATAAATTAAAGAGTGAAATAGCATCAATTATTACTTAAAGTTCTGAAAGCGGGAAAGGTATCACTTGCATAGAGTCGCGCTTCTTTATTATCGCTTTATAATAGTATATTAAATATCACTTTACAACAGTATATTAAATATCACTTTCAAGATATTATTAGAGGAAAGTCCCTTATTATGAGATACCACATTTATTTTGCGTGACTGCCGGAAGTCTATGGGCAGAATTGAGAAATGTCCGCAACGAGTGCACGCACGATCGAATAATGAATTCTCCACTAAATAGGTTTTAGGGTCTAAGGGCAATAAGTTCATGATGGAACCAACAGATAGAACCTCTTAGTTTAGCAGAAACCTCGCTATCGCATATTAGGAATCTATTTCATAACAGGGGACATTTCTCTACGTTATTTTTAATTTTTCAAGATATTACGTTATTTTTAATTAAAGTTTAATAATTATTTATAATAATTGTAATATTGATTAATCATGTTTATACTACATTTTTTTTATTAATGTAGTTATATTATTAATAGTAACAATAATATGACATTTATTATATGCATATGCATTAAAATAATATAAACCAATAGGATAATTTTTGTTCTGAGAAAAATATTCTCTAAGAATTTGCTAAGAATGCCGCGAGCATCGATAATTAATGAGACAAGGTTCTTTGTTTTAATCGTGTCATTGGTTTTAACATTTGCAGAGACAACTCAACTGGAAGATCCAAGGCAAGAATGGCGAACCATTCAAGAAAACATGCTTCGCGAGTATGTGAAGACCGCACATGACGTACTCGAGGTAAGTAACAGAAAACAATTGATCATAAATTTTTTCGCTTAAATCCGTCTATCCGTAAAAGTGGAATTGATCCGTTAATCGCCGCGTCTCCGACGTCCCCGCCGTGTCGATGAACCTCATTCCGCCGAGATTAAAACGGACGTGGGGGAGCGAGGGGGAGAAACTGGTGGAATTTCAACGAGGGTCGACGAGGGCGGCAGGAAGTTAGTCCGTGAGAAATCATGTTACTTCCGGTCATTCGGCGTACCCTCGTATACCACAAGCGCGACGGCGTAGATTAACACGCGATTAACCGCGTTCCGTCCCCCTGCATGTATCCCGGTAGGATGTGCATATTATATGCGCATATACACACGCACGCAGATTAATGTGTGATGCCACCTGGGAATCTGTGATACATTTTTCTCGCGGTCGCGTGATTTGCGCCTCGCGATTGTCAGGAAGAATTCCCGAAAAGAATATCGTATAAGCAAAATGGGGGACTGACATTTTTACGTTTCCCTTATTTTATTATAATTTTTTTTATTGTAATCTCTATGTATTTTTATCGAGAAATTACATGTTAATTCTGTGTGTATTAAACCTACATATATGCATATATACAGTCGTGTATATGATTCCGTCGCGTTGCTGCGACGTTGGAGATTTTTTCGGCGATAGTTGAAGGATCGCGGCAGGTAGCTAATTCCGAATGTTCGCGAGCGAAGAGAGGTACTTTGGTATTCCGTCGTTGACGCCAGTCTGGACCCGCGCCGGAATGCTCTTACGTCACGCGCAGTTGCGTTACGAATTTTTGATGGAATGTGCACCAGGTGAGAGGGGGGAGGGCGGAGAGAGCGCGAAAGAGAGAGAGAGAGAGAGAGAGAGAGAGAGGAAGAGAAAGGGAGGAGGAGAGGACCAGCTTTAATCCCAGAGCAAACGAAAGATACGATAATAATATTTATCGACGGCGATGCCGGCGACGCGGGTTTCGGGTGGACGGGGAGGAATGTCGATGTACGGTATATTTATTTCGGGCGAAATACTGCAGCCATGATGTCATCGTCGATTTTCGAGAGATTGCCTATGTGGCTGGGGCCACGCAATTCTAGTTTCGGGATCCCTCGCGTCCGAGAGCCCCTCTCGTCTCTCGCCATCGTCGCCGTGGTCGTCGTCTCGTCGTCTCGTCGTCGACAGCTGCTCTCTCGCCGTGACGTACAGCGTGAAATTCGCCTGATCTCGAAGAAGCAAGATATTTTAGCCGATTGCACGAGAAATATTCCACATTTTCCTTTCTGCTTAAATTGTGTAGTTAAAATTGATGAAAACTTTACCTCGATAGTTATTTCGGAAAAATATGATACGCGTAAAAAATCTTGATAATAAATAGGAATGAATTTCTTGCAGTATCAGAGAAAAATATAGTTATATTTTCAAATAGAATTTAATATTAATTGACATTTACGATTAAATATATTTATGACGACATTAATGTTAATGTAATAAAATATATTTTTATGTGATATGTTAATTTTTTAACAGTAACATTGCCTGAAATTACCTCAGTGTATGGTATAAGAGAGAAAAATATGTAAATACGGAAGCGGGCAAAAAAATATAGACTAGGAAATTCGCGGAATTTCTTTAGTGGGAAATAGTAGTTAGATGCATTGTAGGAAATACAAGCTGACAAGCAGGTAACTTATTATTCAGAAGCTTCTTAGGAAGAATACTTTCTTCTCAAGCGAGAATAACTATTGTTGATAATAATAAAGGGACCGAAGTTGAGATCTTGAAAGAGCATTTATATTCTTCTAAAACTCTTTGGCATGTATTCAGGTTTAAAGCTAGAAAATTAATGTAACCAATCTCAATCTGAAGGTAATATCAAAGGAAGAGAAAAGAAACTCGTAACTTAAAAACTAGTTTAAGAGGGAGATCTATGTAAAAAAAAAAATTAAAGAGAATACATATTTTAATAGGGTTCCCATCATTAAGCTAATTGTAAGAAAAAATACAGAAACGATAAGTTACAGATAAGCAGGAATACTGAAATTAGAATCTTATTTTAAAATTAAATTTTTCTTGAAATGTTCAAGTAATTTGTTACACGAAATATTTCGATCACTTCCGCATTCAACGTTTTTACGTAAACACAAAAAATTAACGTTAATAAATGAAATTTTGAGTCAAGGCTGCCTCGATTATTAATGCAGATTCGACGAAGAAAAATGTATGAAATATGTGTTAATATATATATTATTTTAAATTTGCATATATTTTCGAGGAAGTAGGAATTATATACCATCTCCAAAAAGAATTTACTATAAAAAAAAAGTTTAGTATACAGAAAGAGAAGTTAAATTGCTTTGTTTATATCTCTATACCGGATAAGGCATATTTGTCCTCCTAAATTGGGCGAATTTCACGCTGTGCAACCACGCGGCAAAGTTCGTAGACTAAACTGTTTCTCGCGTTTACGCACACTGCGTCTGCCTCTTTTTGTGAAGAAAGTTCAGTTTCGAAGAATATAAATATCCAATCTTTTATACTACCTGAATGAATAAATTCATACAAATTTATATTTACGATAAACAATTTAATAATTTTTTTACGGTTTTAATTAAAACTGAAATTTTTTCAATTCCAAGAGAATGCCAGAGATCGTAGAATATAATTATGAGATTAAAATTCTACTCCGTTCGCTAAATTAAGGAACATAAACACTTGAATAAAGAAATTGGTTTTCTTTGAATCAAGTTTGCATTTTCTACAATTTTGTAAGTTTAATTTGTATTTTTTTTTAATGTGGTATTACCAATCTGGAAATTTCATTGCTAAGCTAAGGTTCTAAGGTATGCTAAGAACTTCAAGCATTCGCAAGATTTCTCGCGGACTCGCCTTTATGGTCACGGGATTAAGCAACTCGAGAGACCACTGACCGTACAATACAATGTTCAATAATTTATCGTTTGCGTCATTGATCCATTAATCGGTTTATTGAGTTTCCTAGCATCTATAAAATTCACCGTGTTTCGGGTGCAAACACGTTTATTGGAGTAAACATGTTTACGCGGGAGTGGTATAGTGCGTGTATCCTCGGCGCGGCGGTGCGGATACATCCTTTCGCGTCACAAATTAACAAGCAACGCGGTATAATCCTCGCGTGCGTATGTATGCGTGGGAAATAAGATATCCAAACCCAGATCGCTGCCAAGAGATAATGTGTGGGTTCTTACATTCTTAAAATTCTTGAAATATTCCGAGCAACGTTCCCATCAAAGATACACAACGCCGATACGATCGCAGAATTTTTTCCTCTTACATATTTCTCAAAACCCATAGATAAGAATTGCAGATTTTCCTTTTTTAGTTCTATAATAAATAATTTATAACGTACATTCTATTCAATTTACAATCTGTTCTATTGCTACTCGATTTAAAAAACATTTTTATAAATGATTGGAATTTTTTATCGCGTTATAGAACAAAATTGTTGTAATTTTAGGATATTATCGTGAAACTTATGCTGTAAAGATTTATCTGTTTTAATTTTCAAAAGTTGATCCAGGGCAAGAGTAATGTTACTTCAATTAAATAGAGGCAATCAATGATCATAATCGATAAAGTAGATAGATAATTTTTCATCAATGCGGATCTCTACTAATAAGTAGATTTTTTCTTTCGGGAAACGCGCGGTAAACTTTTCCGCGGAAGCGTATTCGCACGCGAAACCACGGCGCCTGGGAGTAGTTTCACGTGAGGGACTCGGAGGCATCGGAGGAACTTCGCGGCTTCCTTCCTTGGGAGTTTCACGCGTATACACACGCGTCATACGCATACGATGCATGCGTGCGTGCGTGCGTGCGTACACACTCGCGCGCGAGCGTAACGCGGAGAGTCGGGGCTTGCATTCCGATGCAAATAGCCCTCTCCGCTGCCCGTTCTCTTCTCTCTTTCTCTTACCCGCTCCTCTCGTCTCCTCTCCGGCATCGTGCCGAGGCTCTCCGCGCTCGTCCAGCGACGGATAAGCCGTGGGGCCAGTAGCGTCTCATCGCGGCTCGGCGCCGCGATGTGTACGACAGAAAATTTGCTCTTTCGATGACGCAAAAAACGTTCTGGTTATCCGTTACGTAACGTGGGTGTTGAAAATCTATATATTATTATCGCGATTATTATACAGTTGTTACTCAGCTTCCTGATCCACCTGACTCAAGTTTGATGTACATTATGATGTATATGTTGTTTTTAAGAATTACTTAAATTCAATTTTTAGACGAACACACACTGAGAAAAAAAATATTTATTTAGGTGGCTGCCAATAGCTTATTTACTTAATATAATAGATGCATATATTTTTTTAGAATTAGATATTTTTATTTAAATTAAGTAAAAATATGTAATTCTAAATAAATATGTGTATTATATTAAGTAAATAAGCTATTGGCAGCCACCTAAATATATATATTTTTAGATTTAAATATTTTTTTCTCGGTGCAGCATTTTAGGTACATTGTCTCTTTCAATATAAGTATATATGTTCTTTTATTATAAATATTACCGCCTGTTATATTTTATGTAAAGTCAAAGAAAGTCAGAGACCCTGAAGGAGTGACATAGATGTGGATATTGTGGATGATTCAAATGTTTGTCGCCGATATATTCGAGTCGATTTGCACATAACATTGCTCTGATGCGAAGCGCATATACATATGTCAGGCGAATCTGCACGTGATACTTTTGTGCAGGATAATAAATCAATGATATCTGAGTCAACACGGCGTCATTGAATTTATGATCGGAACGGGAGTGAAACACATTTTGCGCGATTCTTATATTTAGCCATCTTATATATTCCCTTCGTTTTTGACATTGTCAGTATTTCTAAAATTTACGATTTGTAGCGTTTTTCAGAATCGAAGTGACATACTTTTTCCACTCTTTTTTTCTCTTACTGCCAAAATTTATTACATTGCGATTTGTTTTGTATAATTTTTATGACTATATTTTTTCATGATTTATTCTGTTGAAATATGAATGATTACATGGAAGATTCATCGTATAGATTAAATAAAATGCTAAAAAAGAATTTAATTCGCGAACGACGTTTCCATGATGACTTTCCGTATTTTGACGAGTGGCCACGCCGAGTGCGCTCATGAGAGGATTATGACGCAATCTTCAGGAATTTCGAAAGTTTATATAGATAAGAATTGGCGAAGACGCCACGATTAACCTTGATTGAAGGAAATGTACCCAAAGTTACGCCATTCTATAATACGTCAGTCTCTTATTCATTTCGTATCGCTACCGTTGCGAAATTAGTATAGCGCAAGAAAAAGAAACGCGTTTAAAATTGATCAGCATTAATGAATACTGACAATAAGCTGCATGCAGAAACGTAAATATCTATTATTGCTCGTATATCTAATGCTTGGATTAAGCGACTGTTTGTTCCTGGAACTAATCGTTCTACGGGATATAATGGCATTTCACCATCTAGCGGTATCGCGTCTATGTACGATGAATGATTAGTAAAACCCATCCCCGAGTACTGAATAATTACCAAACCATAAATCTCGCGTTCGTTCCGTGTGCGATCGTGGCTTATCTCAATCCGCGATTTCCACGGTATTCGCGAGCATTTCGAGATGGAAAAACTAGAAAAATTTACAACCTCTAATCACGGCACAAGAAAAAATATCAATATCTTCTTAGTATGTATCCTTTTGATACTTAGTGTCAAGTAGAGTAATTGTGTGTGTGACGTAACATTATTCAACGATAACATGTAAATTGAAATGTGATTATAAGAAAAAATCTTATTAATTAAGTGGTAATTTTTTATCTCTATACCTAAAGTAATTGTGATGCTGTAACATTTATTAGTCGATAATAGCGAAGCTACAGTGACGAAAATGTTGATGCAGTTATTAATGTCCTAATTTTTTTTTACATCTAGACAATTGCAATACCGTAACATTCCTCAAAAACACACGCGTGTGCGAATAATTACAAAAGTTTTAAAACTAATAATTTACGATCTATTACCATCATTAAAAAAAAGCCATAAACAATCGGTTCCCTTCGGTGACACCCGTGTTAAAAAGTAATCGAGATTTTGAGGTGAAAGTATCGATACTCGTATAGTATCGCAGTATCGTCAGCGTCCCCGTAATCTGTCGAGAGAGAAAGACTCGAAAGTCTGGGCGACCTCGCGGTCCAGGAATTCCACGAATTTCGTGCGCCGTAACGCAAGAGCGTCCCTGGCTCGAATCTGACATTTTTCGGACGGACGGACGGACAGGTCGCGCTTTGCCTGGCTTTGCCGGCCTCCTAGAGGCGCGCGGGCCCCGTTTCTTACACCCCCACCCCGCTGCATGCTGCGGGCCCCGTCCGGAGGCCCCGAGCAGCGCAGCATCCCACTTCTCTTTCTCTTTATATCTCTCTTTCTCTCTCGGTCCTCTCCCCTCCATTTCTCTCTTTCTCTCCCGGCTCTCCGTGATGCCCCGTCGAGAGGCAGCGAGATGCCAGAGGAATGTTAATTGCCATTTATTTTTGCCCGCTCGGCCCGTACCGCTCGTCGGCTCTCTCGCGCGGACAGATACAAAACCGATTATGACACCGCCGGAGGAAACTGCGAATGCCTCGATGCCGTAAATCATATCGCGGATCTCGTTCGAAAGCGCAGGTGCCCGGACTTTCTTCGTTCCCTCTCCTCATTCGTTCCTTTCCTGGCCTGCCGCGCTCGTTCGTTTCGTTCCCTTCCGTCCGTCTGTTCGATCGATCGATCGGGGAATTTCATTCTTTCGGGCCGGCCGGCGTGTACGCGCGTCGCGTACGTTTTTTCCCGCCGTCTCGGGACTCGTTCCTCGTTCCCCGACTTGATGTTTCAACTTACATATGTCTCCCGCCGTCCCTGCCGTCCGTCGCCGCCGCGCCGTCGTCGCCGTCGTCGCCGATGCGGCTGCCAGCGTGAATCGCCCAGCGTGTGCCAATGTTTCCCAATTTAAACCTTTTATTTCTGGCAAAAAATTCCGGGAACGCTCGAATACGAGGGCGCGCGATTGCCAAACGCGGCGCGTGTATATACACACGCAATACGCGCGAAAAATAGCTATTTTTTATCGTTCCTATTATCTGAATTTAGAAATTTTGAGAAATTCTGAGAAAAGAAGAAGACTGATCGCCGAGAGTTTGTTGTTGTCCATCCACCACGCTGGCATGCAGCCCTCGACGTTGTTATGGCCAAACTCTCCTCTCCGACCGACGACGTGCACGTTGTGCGTGTTTTGTCGTAGTCGAACTCTCTCCCGTACGTCCCGGGACCTGGTACCCCGGGACCCCGGGACCCCGGGACCCCGGGTGTGAATTTAAAGTGCAGCAGGTAAAAGAAGTCGACGGCCAGCCTTGTCGTCTCGCTCGGCATTCTATCGGTTCTCGAAATCGTTCCCAATACGCGCGCGCGCACAACCGGGCCCAAGAGGGTTGATCGCGGGTTTCGGGTTGACAGCCACGTCACGCGTTCCCTTCGTCACTGACCAGGCCCAATGATCCGCTCCACGAGCGTTCCCGGGTACCAGCGAAACGGGAAACGTCGCGATGACTCCCTCTGCAAATAGGAACCGGCTCGCCGGTTGACCTGTCGCTTTCAAAACGCAACCGACAGGTGTGACGTTTTCTGGTCCGTCGGACCCGGGGGTAGCGTATCGTACGAGTGTATCGAGTACAAATAATTGCATTTCCAAGATTATCCGAGGATTAACCTCGAAATGGGCGACCGCTGCGCGTAAAATTCGAGGGAAGCTATATATACAGGATGTTTCGTCTAACTTGTGTGACCATCTGTCTCTTCCTTTCGGTGATACGGAAAAAAAAACACCGAGGAAGAAGATTACTCGTTTCGACAGTGGTATCGTCGCAGATCGCTGTTTTTTTTAATCGAAGGAACAAGAAATCGCAAATGATACTAGACGACGAGGTTCCATTAGGACACCAGATAAGAATGTGAGTTTCAGCATAATGTCCGGCACACATAATGCACTTATCGCATGCAATCTCTTCAACAGAGTATTCGTGCGAATACGTATATTGCGTTTTTACATGTATATGTATATATATTTATGTGCCTCTCATAACGATTCGAATTCGATTCTTCGAAGTCATTGACATCATCCTCCACGACCGGTCCTCGCCGATTTCTGCTGGCGCCGCCTAATCGCCATCGAATCGCTATAATTAATTACACATCTGTCGTATGCATATGTCGTATTTCCTTTAATGTCCAAAGACGATGAAATTTCTGTTATATATTATTCTGAACGATGAATATTTATTATCGTAGACGCAGATGAATATCATTGGAATACGATCGTTGTCTACTCGGCATAAATAAAAATTGAGTAGGTTCCTCGATGTACAATTATAAGGGGATAGAACCACCCAAAGGATACGCAAGAGAGTTATTTATTTGATTAGAAGACATAAATTATTTATTTCGATGAAACATATTTTCTTTTCGATACTATCCTTCAATTTTGAGATAGGAATAAGATTTGTAAATTTCTAAAATACGTAAAATATCAAAATGCACTTTGAGTTGATCGCGAGACTATATATACATATATGTAAGATGTTATAAGAATTTCCTCCAGGAAATTCTATAATTATTCCTTACCAAGAAATTTCGTTAAAAAATCGCTGAATGTTCTTTGACTTTGGTAAAATTGAATCGATGGCAAAAATATGATAAAAATTATTTTGTAAATTCTTAAATTTTTACCCTAGTAACTTTGACATGTATCTGTATAATTTTGTATAAATTCCTAATTGAAGCTTTTTTTCCTCTTAGCTTGTTACAATGCGAAAGTTATTGGTATCTCGCCCGACTCGAATTGGTTAACGAATCTGCCATTGAAAGGCCATACAGTCGTTTCGAAACATATTGTATTGTCCTTTCGTCGTCGTTGACCATGTGGGCAACATGTCACAACAACGTTCGCTTCGACCTCGCAAAATCATTCGGGACGGGATTCTCGGTAGCGCGGTATGCAGAACGAACGAAGGAACGAACGGCGTTGGAATTCGATAAATGTGAAAGCAGATTCGTTCTTTGTAACTGGATCTCTGCAGCGCGGCGTATGCTACGCTGCATTGTGCGCCTCGTCTCACTTTTTCACATGTATTGAAAGCGTACTTGGAGATGTACATTTATATGCTGCGCGTTCCAGTTCGATTTCTGCGTCGCAACTTATCATGTATGCGTCAATGCTCGGCTACGAAAGAATGTGCTCGACAACGCGCGCATAATAATCGAAATGCATTCTTTATATACTAGCTGGTATATACAAACCACATATAAAGTTTCTATTATTGACAGAACGAATTACCTCGAGAGAGAGAGAGAGAGAGAGAGAGAGAGAGGCAAGGTTTTTCTATCGGTTAAATTATTATTTGTTATCAAAAGAATAATGAAAAATATATTTAATTTTTAAATCTTTAAAGATTTATTTCGATCTTTTTAAATACATATTTTTTTTTTAGTTGTACTTTCTGTACTTCTTCCCACTTTCTCTCTCCGAAATACGTAACTATTTGGTGTTTATCCGTTTCATCGCAAGTTCAGAAAAAAGAGAGCGTTACTGAATTAAATGGGGCTTATGCTAGAGTTTCTCACGAGTCATTTTCGTGCGCATCACGCTTCCAATTTCAAACCATTTCTAGCAGATTCTTCAACTGTATACGATTCATCGTCATCCCGAAATAAAAATCGATCGGCCTGATAGCCCGGGAGATTCTATACGGTTACGATCGTCCGTGTGCCACTCGGTGTAGCGTGGGCCGGCTTTAGGACGGTGACTTGGCAAGCGGCGAGCAGACAAGCGAGCGAGGGAACAGGCAGGCAAGCCAGGCAGGCAGGCAAGCAGGCTTGCCACGAGAGATTGGAATGTCTCCCGTCCTCTCGAATCCGCCCTCTCCTGCTCTCCGCCGCGCCGTTGCTGGCTCCCCTCTCGGCCCTCTCCCCCGTTGTTGGGCCCACCGGCTCCGCGTCGTGGTTGGCGGTTGGGAGGGAGAGAGGGGCCTTAACGCCGTTCTTTCGAGCATCAATACATCGCGAAGAAAAGATGCCGGTTCCCCCTGGATCCCTGTCGTTTTAGTCCCTCTTCCTCCCTCCCCTCCTCTCTCGGATATTTCGCCCTTTCTCCATCTTCCCTTCCCTCCCGTTTCTCCCCGACGCCAACGTCCTCCGCAGGTTCCTTCCCCCCTTCTTCCCTCTCGTTCTCTCTCTTTAACCCCGCTCTTTCTTTTATTTTTCCGCTTGTCTCTCTTTCTCCCGGTCTCGCGTAACTCGCACCATGGGACCCTTTTGGCATGGTAGCTACCGGTGTTACGCTCTCGTAGGGCCCCCAGGCGGTCCACGAAGTGACGCCACGGAGAGCCACGAGGATTGCCGAGGGCGTACGATCGCGTCGGAATGAGCGGATACTGCGGATACGCTACCGTCCGTCGCTTCTCCAAACTCGCCGAGATGATGCTCCTTTCGCGCCGCCGGGGATGCCAGCGATCCTTTATTTCCGCTGTCGAATATTTGGATGTTTTAACGACTTCTCTCTTATGTTTCTTTTCAAAGACCTTTCCTATCCTTGAAAAATATTTTTTTTTCCCCTAAATCTTATACATATCGGAGACACTTTATTCTTTGGATACAAAGTATCACCGCATGGAAGTATCTTCGTGTGGGTCACCGTTTAAGAAAAAACTGCCGCGCACGTTATAAACATGACAGACGTCGAGAACGTCATACTTCTTATCTTGTTTTGCTGTTCGGCTAATTTCGAACGAGCGAAGCAAAGATTAATGCCGATACAATTTTGCTGAGTTGATATTCATTAGAGATGCCGAAAGCATCCGATAATGAGCTTATTCACAGACGAGAGAAACGCGATGTTTGAAAAGTCCTCTATAGTATCGTATTTTTAGTGTCGGAAATTGAATTCAGCGAAATTATACCAGTATTCTTGAAATCGAAATCCAGTACTGTCCCGATAGACGCCAAGTATATCAAATTAATGAGTCAAACGCGACTATTGTCGTGAAGTTCCTTGCACGTTCTTCACGTCTTTAAAAGCTACCGATATTGTTCCAGTGAGTTTCCAGGTGTCTTAAATGCCCTCTCTTCCTTTTCGAAATCGGATGTATCCGCTCGTTCCTCTTGGAGCTCGCTCGTGCTCGATGTACATCTTTTTCTGCACATTCGCTCGGCTTCCCGTTCTTCCACAATTATTTTTGTCTTTCCCAGGAGGTGAACCGAGGGCATGCCGCGAAATTCCCACGTGTTGCCGGGGCGGAAAGAATTCGACTCGTTCATCGGTATCTACCATCCGCAAAGCGCTGTTCTTATCACGCTTTCCGCGCTCCCTGCGCCCTGACTCGTTCGCTTTTACCTCCTTCAGCTTACCCAAATTCTATATTCAATTCGTCGAGTCTGTCTTTGCTGTCTTTTGTTCAAACAAAAATTATAAGTATAACTTTTGCAAAGTTTAATTAGAAAATTTATATTTTTTTTTCCTACTAAAACAGAAAATTTTTACTATTAATATTATTATTTTACGCTAATTTATATAAAAACTATAGAGATTTGCAGTATTTGCAAGTTACACATGACTATTCTTGTAATTAAAAAATGTGATTTAGTAACTCGCACGGCGAGAAGGCTGCATCATTAATTATTCAATGTAAACCTCTCTTTTCGTATATATAACTTACAAAACAGAGGGGTTGCTCGCGAGCGAAGGCTACCTTCTCGCGCTTTGGTGCGATCATTTCCGAGTTTCTCATCTCTTTTTTTGTTTTTGAGAATACCGCGCGAAATTCCCAGATCGTTTTGCCATTTCGACGTCTGCGAGAGACTCGGAATTAACCGCGAAGAGATCGGCCGTTTGTGCTGGCGTGGCTTTTCACATTCCTACGGTTCTCCTTCCTTCGGGACAAACAATGTTAACGACCATACGAAGGGATCGGGATTCCATCTCTACTGGGCGATACATAAATAGGCCTACGCTTTTACCAGAAGACCAGATATATGCGTACTGGTGTTATTCTTCCTTTTTGTAAGAAACTATTTTTAGAGATCCGACGGAATTTCACGCTTCTCTCTTTCTCTCCCTTCTTTCTCCTACCGTCCCTCTGTGTTTCTCTCGCTTTCTCAAACTCCCTTTGATGTGCCTCTGTCTTCGCGTCTCTTTATAGCGCGTCATGCTCTCTCTCTCTTTCTCTCTGCAGTTTGGATTTTTGGAACGTCGCAAGCGTGGTCTCGTTAGATATGCAAAAGGAAGACGAGAGGAATTCTCCAAGTCCTTTTTGCTCTCGCCGAGTCAAGTCATCGGGAAGTTCGCGGTAGCAGAGTAGCTTTTGCCAGTTCGGAGTTCGTTTACTCCACTTCCGTATAGATTCTATGGACGCCTCTAGAGAATTACAAGGATTTTGGGTCTTACAATTCTTAGATTTTTTAAATATTTTTGAGTACGAATATTGATAGATCAAAGATTATTCCATATGTTTATATAGCGACTCGCAAGTACATTACGCGGTAGCAATATGTATAATTAAATGAACATCACGCGTTAAATTAAATACTTATTACTCCCTCGAATCACTTGGATCGTTATAGTATTTACCAATGTTACTTATATATTAATTATTAATATAACACTTATTTATTAGTCGTTTGAAATAATTAAGATCAACATATTAATTTTTATTTAAAATCGGAGATTTCTATACTAATTTGCATTCAAATGATACGGGATAATCTCTAGTGCGCTACTTTAATCTCTATTAACGCTTTGAGTACCAAACTTTATCGGTGGTTTAACCTCCGGGGATTGACCTTAGATGCTATGCGCGCCGGCCGCGTGGGCCACTGACATGTGGCGAGCGCGATAGAGTTCGACGTCCGGCTAGAGAAATTATATCATTGGCAACACACAAGTAGGATGGTTATCCTGGCGATGACATTCATTGGGTCGGGTTTATGCCTCGGCGTGTAATTTGTTGCCAACTGACTTCGTCGGATCAAACGGCGCGCCGTGCTCTTGGAAACTCTGTGTATGTGTTGCTGATGCGCGTTGTGCGCGAGTGTGGCACTCATATACCGAAAGAATCAGCATTTCTGCCGGATACGTATGTGTGCACATTTCGTGGCTATCAGGCGAGCCTGGCGAGCGCATTTTCGCGCATAAATGTACACGTGGGCAGACTTGGTAAGCGAGCGAAAATTGAGTCACGACCGGCTGCTGCTATCTTATCGAGCCAGGAATGCACGAAGCGTGATTATCGAGACGCTATCGCCTCTATAGCCGCGCGATAACGAGCAACTAACGTCGCTACGTTCCAAATTCGTATCCGGGACTACTACTGTCTATTCCTGTATCCGCGAAAATGCCTCGGGACGACGACGTTCTGCTACTTCTTGCGTGACGATCGGATCGAACCCGTGACAATCGCGTCTTCAAAATATAAATGACGATTAATCCTAGTAAGACCACGCATTGTCTTTTCACTCGAAGCTATTGTTCTATTATCTGAAGCTTGAAATTTTTGTAATACAATTCAGTGCCTGCTGCACATCATTTATCGTCAAGTGATCATATTGATCAGTAACTGCACTCAGAGTAACGGAAATAATCGAGAAATGTGATATCTACAAACAGCGTGTCACTGTTTGATCTTCGATCTTTCACTCGTCTATCCGATATTCTTTTTTAATGGTAAATTCCTTGAAATCCATATCTTCTTTGCAGAAATATCGATATATCTAACTTTCGAGGTACATGCGATTAAGAAAACAAAGAATCATTTACGAATAATAAACTTTTGAGAACCGAATAGCAAAACAACATTCCAATCAATTTCAGATAGGATCTACTTTCATTTTAATTCGAGGCATAATTACAAAGATATATGAGATTAAAAAAGTGAAACACAAACTATGATCTTCCTCAATATTTTTAGGGCGAATTGGCCAAAGAATTAGTCGTCAAAAGGATATCTTGGCTTTTTATGATAGTATGGAAAAGTAAAAAATGTAAAAATCTTTTCGTGAAGAGCAAAAATTGGTATTTCTGTATTTAGAAAATCCGTATCGCGATAGCTGAGCTCTGCCTACGTATGCCGATTCGCGACGACGACACGGGTTTATCACGATTCTATTCCTGTGCGGCTATGACGCGGCTATCACGTTAAATTCTTGGTAATAAGAAGACTACTGCACGACGATCTTCGCGCTAAACGTGCTCTCGGGTCCAAGATAGCTCCCGACGATGTTTTGACGTTCCCCGTCGCGGCCCCATGATAAGGCGGTTCGCGGGAGGGACCCAATATAGCACCCGACAATCATCCCGGTGGAATGCTCGGGATATCTGATCCCGATTTCTCCGAAAACCGCGGCCCTCGGCAAGGGTTATACGCATTCTCGACGTGAAAGGGATTCCGATCTCCCCCGCGCGATCACGGACGCTCAAATCGTGCGCGGTACCGAACGTTATATGAGTATCGAAGCTTCACCAGATACTTTCTCCGAGGCAGCGTTTAAATACATACGACGGCAAAATTATTCTCATATATATTCTAAATTTTTATAGATATCGATTTAAAAATCAATTGTTAGATTGTAATAAATGAAAGGTGATTTATAATAAACGATATTTTACTGCATCGTTTTATTATAGGCTATATAATAGCGTATTAATACTTTATAGTTATGTTTAATGAAGATAAAGTGTGAAATAAATAGACAAAAAATATCGAGTAAAGAAATAATATTTATTTATTTATAAATCTGACGATAGAATTTCGCAGAATTTGTCTAAAGTTATCAAACTGATAAGGTGAAATATCTACAAACGATGAGCAATTTCTAACAGGCTATTTTCAGAATCGTTGCATAAAGAATAATAAAAGTTGTTTTATTGCTATAAAATTATGTCAATTGATTAATATAATCATTATTTTTTTATTTTGATATAAATTTCCTCTTGCGAGATTTGTTTGTAAGATAGCAAGATTGGATTTCAAATTGGAGATGGTCATTCCTGGTTATTCAGAAAAATGAGCCAAAGGTGTCGATGATAAATTAATTTTAGATTGTTCGAGAATTTCAGATTTTTTTTTTTGTCATTCAATACACATCACTAACTAATGCATCGTAATTATTAGCTTATTATGCGAATAATATTTATTAAAAAAAAGCTATAATTAAATAATAATAATTAATGTAATTAATTAATATACCTTTTGTGTCTGCATATATATGTAACTGATATGCAGGATACTTTAGCCTGTCATAAGATTATTACGATTAAATTTTTTTCAATTTTGTGGACATAAATTTAATGATCGCTGTGCCCGATAAGCGCATGCAGCCAGATGGACACATGTTGCGAAAATATTTAATTCTTTAACATAACCGCTGAAGAATACACGGTGAACGCGTACAGTATGAATCGATGAATCGAGGATCGCATCCTTATCATCAAGGACGATCGGACAATTTTTTGTAATTTGTCGCGCCATGTGATAAGACAATCTTCGTGAATGAGCAGATATATCTTCTATATCAGAAAATCGTGATAGCGTGGATTGTGAATCACGGCCTTGCCGAGAATGCACCGTGTATTCGCGAATGTCGGGAGAAATGGCAGAACGCTGATCAATTTTTTTGATAGAAGTATGTCATAAGAATATTAAACATAAAGTTTATCAAAACATCAGTACTTTGCGAGATATATCTTCTGATTTTTATTGTAACATTAAAGTATAAAATACCTCATAAATTATTAATTTTGCTTTTTTATCATTAGAGGAACTGTGCCTAATATCGCCCTTGTTCTTAATTCCGCACCCTACGATATTGAGATTGTTACGTGTTGGATTCTGTCACGAGGTTTCGCAAGAGGTGTCTTACGTTTTTAATACAGCGAAAAAGATATTTACTACGAACGAATTTCTGCCACGAAAACATGTGACATTGTGTCTAATTTTCTTCCTAAATTAGAGATATTTGTTGCTAACCATTATTGTGATGCTTTAATCGGTTATGTTTCTTCCTTGCGGTATTCCTAATTCCGCCCTCTAGGAATGTTCATTATACCGCCCATTTTTTCTAACTGGTCTGCCTGTAAAATACCTCTGAAGCTCCCTCAGCCTCCTGTCCAATGAGTAACAAGATTTTTTCCGAGAGTAAATCGGCCGGGTGGGGGATACTGACCACATCACTCCGCCCTATAGTCCGTGAAACCCTATGGGTTTTCTTAATCGTTAAAAGAGGATATTTTTATCTTATGTTCTATTTTGAGCATATATTGTGTGTCATAATTGTATTTTTAACAAAAATATGTAAAAGTGCGATATTATAGGAACACTTTTTTTTCTATGTCGAAAAATGCTACTTTTTTGTTTTTCTAGAAAAAATAATTAAAATAAACTTTAAACACATTCAAGTCATGGAGATCATATTACGATAATCCTAGAATAAAATGATGCAGTTTAGTTATACTCTTATAGAAGTTTTCAGTCAAAAGTTTTTGGTTTTTAAAAATGGGGTGCAATATTAGGCACAGTTCCCCTATTAATGAATTTTTGATTTTTCGAAAATTTTTATTTGAGGACATAATATTGCCTTTTCTAAACATTATTTTTCTTCGGAAAATATGAATTCTAATTTTAACATAAATACATGGAATTGAAAGATTCGATAAATGTGGAATGGGCTATAAAAATATATATCGCATTGTTTTTTCGAAAAAATATTTCCACAATATTGTTGATATATACGTCGTATATTTTATATATTTTCCTACGAGGGAATATTTTCAGATAATTCTCGTCCTCACAGAATGTTCTCAGCGAATTTTCTCAGAACGTTCTCGTTCTCGCTTCGCATCGCGGACGATAAATCATGGCGCTTATTGAGCAAATGTTACAACTTACCGCGACGACAGCTCTAATGTTAGAGGAATAATAATCCGTCGGAAATTATTATACATAGACTGTCGTATTCCATTGTCCCGATCAATGTATCTATCAGACTATATGAGTTACATTGAAGTGTTTATGTGACAGATAATGGCCGATGTGCAATCATATCTAACAATGCGGTAGACAGATCGATGAGGAAGAATCATTGACAAATCGATGAAACATTCCTTTATAAGCGAAGTGTCAATTATTCCAAGAATTCGTACCCTCGAGCGATATTTAAATCGTATAATACTTATTATCAAAGGATAAAAAAATACTTAAAATATTAAAATATTTTGAACACAAAACAATTCACAGAGTATTTCAAATATTGTTTTATTAATTAGAGAATGCAAGCGTACACATTTAATTCATTAAAGATTATATAATTATAATTTGCACAAAAGATTTATTTAAACCACACAAAATATAAGTATGTGTCGAGATCTTAAAAAACAAAAACCATGAGCGAAGACTATTTAAGGCGAGGGATGACCTCGGGGATGACGCGTCTCAGAAAAATGTTCGAATCGAAGAAGAAGACGCGAAAAAGATCCGCGTTCGATTCCTCGCTCTGGCTCGTGCGTATCTCCGTGCACATTCATGCGGCTTTCCGCGAACATGATTCTTCGGGAGTTACGACCTTTTGCCTCCTGTGCATCGAGGAGCGCTCCCCTTCCTTTCCCACTTCGCGCGCCGCTCGGCGAAGCCGCGACGTAACGAGTTATCGGTAGGTACACTCCGATAATAGCATCGCATTCCATTCATATCAGCATCTCCCGGCGCGCGGCGCGGCGCGGCGCGGCGGCCGGCCACCGCGAACCGCCTCTCACGCACGTACGCACAGACATGCGTGCTTATGTATCTCTCGCGGAGTTAGAGTCGGACGTTCGCGTTCGCGAGACGCTGAATAAAAATTGTAATCCCATGCTCGAGAGACTTTTCGTAACGATAGCGATAGGCAACGGCACTTTCCTTTCGCACACAGCACTTTCCTCTCTTATCGCTGCATTTACGGAGCGCGGAGCGCTTTCGTAAAACGTGATTAATTGAACGATAAAACTATTTGTACGTTTGATCGAATATTTGCCGATTAAGCTCGCAATTAAGAGCGGGAATGGGCGAGGAGACAGAAATAGATTGAACGGGGGCTTTAACGAGACGGTCTCGTGATTAACGACGCGAACGTCTCATACGCGAACGTCGCAGGCCTGTATTGAACCCACCTTTTATCACCCTCACATTCTTAAACTAATTTCGAGCGAAAGGTATCGAGGAGAAAAGTTTATTTTCAAATTCCGACTTGTGATTTTAGAATCAGCTTTCTGGTGGTACTATTAATAGCGAATCGCTCGTTTGACATACTCGTCAGTTGAAGAATAAGGGTAATATCCGTAAGAGAGAAAGAGAGAGAGAGCAATATATTTTATTCGTTCGTCGCGATACATTTTATAATTCTAATTGCCGTATAATCCTGCGCCGAAATGAGCATGATTCATGCAAGGTGCAAACATTTCGCACGAGGGAGAGTGGCGAGTGTCTTCACGCATAGTGTCTTCTACATTAAAGCAGATATAAGTCTCACAAACGTATGTATGCGCTCGCGCGCGCGCGCACGCGTGTGTGCCAATAAACGCAAAATGCACCGAGAACTTTCCCCGGCAGGAATTCGTTAAATCTTGCTGTATCTGGCCGATAAGGTAACGGTGCTACCGCGAATATATACCGGGTGTCCCGGCGCTACGTCGCGTCGATATAATAATCTATAATATGCGAATTTTTTCGATTGTAATTGATCGGGGATCATAACATTCGACCAAGCATTCGACACACGGCGGACGTAAGTATAGGCACGATAGAGCTTTCTCCGCGTTTTACCAGTTTATAATTTTAAGTTAGATCTTCCTCCTGATGCTTCAAAATTCGATGAGAGTTTTAATCGCAGGGGATCCGAAAGCCGTAACAGGCGATGTATTTTTTGGAGCTTAAAGTCTCTGACGAATCTTCGATCGAAAAGTTATTACGTAGTTGTTTACGATACGATAATCGATACGTAAACCGGCGATGCTTGGCGATTAAGCGCCGCGTCGTCGTCGTCGAATTAATTGCCTTTCTGACGAGCGCGAGAGGCGCGATCGGGTTGTTTTGCGCCGCGAGGACGCGGGCAACGCGCTGGAATGCGGCACGACGCCAGACGCTATCGCGACGCTTCGGCGTCGTATCAGCCGTTATCTCCACCGGAGGCAGGTGCGAAAATAAGTTTCTGCGACGCATTAATTCGGCTAAGTTCCCTTTCCTCGCGCTCTGCACAATCACCTCGATTAAGTTCCTCATCGTAGTATTAGTTTTTCGCGGATTACTTTATATTTTGCTAATTACGTTATCAGCGCGATTTACGATTTACATTATCATTTTTACTATTTGTATCGTCGCTGCGAATGAACGAACGAACGAATGGGATTTTACTGTGTCTCGGACCGTATACTTCTAAGATTTAATTCCTTTTCCTCGATCGTTTCTTTTGTAATCGAAGGGAATTGTTGGGATTTTTTAATACAAAAAACATTCGATCGAGAGGAATTTATAAGGATAGATCATCGGGACGCTCTTCGCATCAAGCGGAGTGCATTTTTTACATTTCGTTCTCTCTCCAAGATAAATGAAACGGTACTTATTAGGAAGTTCCGCCGCGCTCTTTACGCGTTGCAACGCAACGCGGCGGTGGACGCGCACGCTCGTGTAACATTTGCGGAATGCGCGATACACTTTCACTCGGTATGAGCATTAATACAAAAGTAAGGTGCTTTCGGTGCGGCGTGCGGATTTACCGCGGCGAATCGTGTAACCCCACGTTGACTCCCCGTCGACGGCGTGGAGTATCTGAACTTCGTGGCGACTTCTGTGAGCAAGAACGTGGACTGCGTCACATAGCGGGGCTCGTCAGTCGGCGCAAAGTGAATATCAAGCCGATATCCGCCAGTTGCATAAAGCCCGCGTCCGCCACGATAAACGGATAAACAAATCGGAATTGCGCGGGACGTATGCGGGACATAATTCGATAGCCATGGCGTAATTCGCGATAAAGACGATGATAGCTCGTTATGTATAAATAAATAAAAAATGTATAATGAATTCTTTCTTATACGGAGTACTTTATACCTAGTACTTTAAAAGACAAAACTTCTTTCTGT
This sequence comes from Temnothorax longispinosus, assembly GCF_030848805.1. NCBI lineage: Eukaryota > Metazoa > Arthropoda > Insecta > Hymenoptera > Formicidae > Temnothorax > Temnothorax longispinosus. Next base: position 27,835,404 of record NC_092358.1, read on the forward strand.
AATTAATAATGTCTTCTCTCACTTTTTTTAAATCTTTGATGATTGAACGAAGTAAATGTTTCGACTGTCAAAGTACGACTAAAAAAAATAAAAAAAAGGATAATGAGAGAGAGAGAGGGAGAGAGAGAGAGACAAGGATGGATAAAATTTTTTCCTTTTCAAATATAAAACTTTTTTTTAATTTTTCGAAAATATTGTTATTTCTTCAGATTAATGCCGAGCGAGTCATACTCCTCGATTATGATTTAGAAAAAGGTGAAATTGACGGAGAGGGGAGGGAATTTTTGGAAAGGTGCCGGAGCGGCAGGTCGCGTGTATATCCAGTCCCTGTATTAGCCGATGGATCCTCTCCTCTTCTCTCTCTTTCTCTCCCCGATCTTCCCTCCTCCTACTCTTTTTCTCTCGCGGGAGCCACGTGCGCCTTGAGGAACTCTTCTTTTATATCCCGCGTCCTTTGTTCGGCAGCAGCTGTCCGGCCAAAGAAATTCCTTTCTCGACCGTCAGCCCGATTACTCTCGATCCCTCCGTTCCCCCCCTCTCTCTCTCTCGCACCCTTCCCCTCTTCCTCCCGCCGTCGAACGTAAATCTGAATCAGATATCACTGATCTCGCGCGTTCCATCCGACGCTCAGCAAAAATTCACGCGCACGCCGATAAACGTACATATGTGCGAAATGCTTTTTTTGTACAGTATATCCACCGCGAGTACACAGAGAATATCTGAACGATGGATTCATCGTCGAGGAATTTCACATTGAAGTTCCTATAACAAAAGTTCTTTTATTACGAGATCTACCGATTTAAAATAAAATTTATCATCTTTTCTCAATCAAAGTTTCGAGAAGACTCCAAAGTTTTTCGAAGAATTCGAAATATTTTACAACAATAAAATCGAGGTACCTGTAGACGTTTATAGTTCTCAATAAGGCACGCATAATTAACGAATACCGAAGTGCCTTTCCAATTATCATTTTTATCTTATTTGTTCGCTTTATTCGCTCAAAAACAAAGTATTATGAGTCGTATCTCTGAACTGTACTTTAGAAAGACATTGATGTGATGCACGAGATGATAATTGCATTTTACGAGACGGTTTGCATTTTAATCAACTACAATGCCATTATAAAGTTCTTGTGCATTAATAATTTTTGTTCTGAAATGTAAAATCAATCTACAAATTTACTTTAGAAAGATAATTTATTCAAGTTTGAATATGTCAATCTCAGATTTCAAGCTCCAATATATTCATCATTATTACGAACACAAAGTTTAACACGATTCAAAAATTTCGAATCAATTATCTTACAATTAGCGCCTAGAATGTTTAAACATTTTGATGATAAAATTCTTAATATATTTATCATACTTAGAATATTATAATATCATATGGATGGTGAATATAGAAAAATTTAACGACCACGAAATATTAAAACATGTTGAAATTCTCGAAAACAACGATTATGAAGCAATTTGCAAGTTATTTTTATTTCTTAAGGGATAAAAGCTTTAAAATCACGCGTAGATCTTGACAGAAGATTTCTCATTTTACGCGAAAAAGTTACCACGGATGAGAACGCCCGAGACATCGTGTTGGAGATCGAGAACGCAAAGTTGCATCCGCTTGTATGCACGTCCGATTTTCCTATCCCCGGGGTCCCGAAGTGGATCAGGTTGTTTAGAGGGGCCCTGGCGGGGCCCTTGGAGCGAAGCACGAGACCCACTTCATACGGAATTCGGTAGCCACAGGGCGATCACGTGAGCGCCCGGTAGCGCTCGGGCCCCCAACGCGTTCTCCTTCCCCTCTGGTCCCTTCCTCACCACTCTTCTACCTAAACCTAATCATTTTAATCTCGAGAGCACGTTCCTCTTTCTTCCTTTTCGTCGTGGCGGCCATCGTCGGGTCCTCATCAGCCTTGGGAGGTAGCAGCGGGCCCTCGGCCGAATTGTTCTTGCCAAGAATCGAGACTTTTTAATTTCATTTCTTACTACCCGGAAATATTTTATTGGCGCGCCTTACATGTCTGGTTACCGACACACGTTCCTCGATAAACGTCTTGATAAAGTTCTCGATTATAATCGAATAATGGCATAAACGATTACTCGCGGTCTTCCGTCGCATTACATGTAATCTCTAAAATATTCTAAATTATTCAAAGACGGTCTTCATAAAACAAAAACATATTAATATAAACTTTTAATGTATATTTCTTGCGCATGCAGTTGTTGTTTAGGGATCAATATCTCAATTCGGATACAGAGGACAACATCGAAAATAAATAAACACAAAATTAGTCGATTCAGATTAATTTTTGTCATTGCGAGTAATGAACGACTCTCAAGAAACTCCTTTAAATGTCAATAATTATTAGGTCCTATCGAACTTGCGTCGCGTCAAGATCTTCCCTCTCTTTCTTTCTCGCTCACTCGCTCGCGCATTCACGCAAGAAAATCGTACGAATGCGCCCAATTACAAAACACCGCGGGCATTCCTGAATAAGCCTATACACTAAGGTCGTAATAGTGGCCTGGCACTGGCCTCGTACGTATCCTCGGTCCGTCTCCATTCCTCTCTCTCTCTCTCTCTCTCTCTCTCCCCCCTCTCCCTCTCTGTCTCTCTTTTTCTTTCTCTCTGTTTCTCTCTGTTACCTCGCTTCTTCTCTCCTTTATTTGTACTCCCTCTCCACGCGCAAGCCCGCGTGGTTGGCGCACTATAAAAGGGGGCCCCGCGGACCGGGCCCGACCCGGGTCCCGCTGCCTCCGCGCCGCGCGCTTAGATAAATATGCGGGAGGGGTCGGAATTCCTCACTCGGCTGCATTCCGATCCCTCCTCCTCCGCCGTCTCCACTGCCGCCACCATCACCATCCGCGCTCGCTCGCGCGAGCGAGCCTCCTTCCTTGCCATTACTCCTTGCAACGTGAACTTCTCTCGGCCGCGGCCTCTCTTTCTCTTTTTCTTCGTTCTTTCCTGCCTTTTTCTCTTTCTCCCTTGGTCTTTCTATCTTAAGTTCTTCTAGCTCGCTCGTCCGCTTCGCTCGCGCACAAATCATTTTTCTGGCATGGTGTCAAACTCTTACGGACCTCACGGCATTCTTCGTTTGTAGCATACAATTGATACAGAATGATACAGATCATGAAGAATCAAAAAATTCATACAACCGCTACTGCTTTGCCTAAATGCAATGCTTCTTCTTATCATCCCGTGCAAAGCATTTAGTAGCCAATTAATGTTATCTTCTGTCTCGTTTCGTTTTCTTCCATGGTGGACTCTCTAAAGACACTTTATTTTCTTCACCGACTTTTTACTTCTGCCATCCTTCTCCAGTGTGTTCACCTCTGTTTACTTCTTTTTAGCTTTCTCGTTGATTCTATCTCTATTTGCATTTGAGCGATATACAAGCACAACACTTTTTTCATTCGCCTTCTTTCCTCTCCTTAATTTCTTTCCTGCTATACTTTATTCGTAACTTTACTCTGTCCTCTCACATCCTCGTCTATTTCTCAGACTTCTCTTCCCATCTTTCCGCCATGCCGTGTCTTATTTTACCGTCTTCCTCTGGCATTCCAGTTTTCTTCGTCTCTTCTGGTCCATTCCCTCATTCGTAACTCTCCTGTTTACTCGCTCCCACCCTTCTCGTCGTCACTCCTCTCGGAAACGCATTCCCGTCGACCTCTCCATATATTTTCTTCCTAGTGCAGCTCTTGTCTTCCGCTTCGCCACGGACATCGTCCTTTCATCGCGCGGAAAGATCCCGCGCGCAAGTGCCGAGATGAAGCCACCGAGATAGCACACGTGCGTGCACGCGTATGTTATATACACTGCGCCCGCGCCGCAGTGCGACTACGAGAATTATTATCATAGACGAATTCACCGGAGTGTTTATGCGACCCTCGTACGCCGCATGATCCCCTCGACCGGAAGGCCAATCGCGCCGGAGAATACCTTATAACATTTTGACCATTGCGACAGTTGTACAAATCGCACCTGCGTTTCCTCGGAAATCCTCAATCAGGATCGAATATAATTAGAGATTTTTCACTGAATTTGCTTTATCCATAGGTTTATCTATATGTTAATGGTGAATTAAACGGAAAACGGAGATCTCTCACTAGTATATGTAAATTAATAATGGGTCTATTTTCTCTTTTCTTTGCTGAACTGACACTGCATTGGTAGTTCAGAGTTTATCTTTTTCCTTGCAATATGGAGTAAGTGCAGCCAGTTCAGCAATAGGAAACAGACCTAATGTTTCTTAATGAGAAATTTCTCCGATGACGATCGATGAGAGTGATACAATCGACGCGCGGGCACCATTTTGCGATACGAAAGTATTAAGCCTGCGTAATCACTTTTACTGCGTGCGCGCGTGGAATGCAATCGGAAAATGACAGATTAATTGGTATTCGGGATCGGTAATCTATTTCTCTTTGTAATTCTTCGACTCTTTTAATCATCCTTCTCATCTAAGATAAGAATTCTTTCGAGCCATTAGTGAGCCGGTGAGGCAAGTCACCCCAACGTAAAATGAGAGAAAAGGGAAAAGACGTTAGGTAGCATATGCGTAATCCGTAACAGATCCATTTAAAGAAAACGAGCACCGGTAATGGCGATTTGAAATGTGACCGTTTTTTATAATGGATATTTTTCACGGAAATTTCAAATAAAAAGCTGTTGTTTCTTGAAGAGAACGGTATATTACGGACATATAAACACTTCACTATTCGTTTATATCGATCTCTTCGAAATTGTCCGAGATCGGGGACGAAACTCTCGGTGAGACGGTTCTATCGAGGCGGCTGGAATTTTGAACGAGAGCAAACGACGACGTTCGTGGTTTCTCGTAGCATTCCCAAGGCGGAGGACGCGAGGCGCTCGCGAGAACGAGGAGCAGGAAAAGAGAGAGAGAGAGAGAGAGAGGGGGGAGAGGGAGGGAGAGAGAGAAAGAGTGAAAGAAGGAGGGAGAGAAGGTAGGCCGATGGAATGGAATTCAGCAATCAGTTAGGCATTCGGCTCCTAGGATAGCGAGCTCCAGGCGGTATAAATCGCGGCCGTTTGCGCAGGAATATATCCGAGAGACGCCTTCCGCCTCCTCTTCGTCCTGTCGCGTCCCCTCTCCTCTCTACGGGCCCGACCGACGACGCGCGGCTCGTCTTCCTTCTCGTATGATCCTGCCGTACCTCACTCCCCTCATATCCTTCGTGATGACCTTTTGTTTTTTGTCATGCTAGGAACGGTATTAGGCGTCTCGCTTGGAATGCGGCTGTCGCTGAAGAGCCCTCGTTCCTTCGAATCCCTTCAGGCAGGAGATACGTCCTAGACTGTAGACACCAAGCGATACCGAGAAACGGGGATACAAGCTCTAGCATTTTAGCTAGAGTCGCAAATAAAGTCGATTATGTTGAATCAGGCGTAAAATCTTATAAATGCTAATTCTAGATACGTTTAATGTTGGATAGAACTTGGATATTAATTGGGGAAGACAGTTTAATCTGTGACATAGAGTTTTGAAATTTTAGCATAATAGAATTACTGGATAAATAACACGAAGTACGTTAGTAATATTACGTATATAAAATAGTGAGAAAAAATGTGCAAAATGTGTGTACATATATTCTTTTACCATGGAGCTTCTAAAAGCTAGTCGAGAGAAAGAATAGCGTTGAAGATCCGAGTACATAATGAGTACATCACGGAAGAGGTCGAAATCAGGGGAGAGTGACAACTGGGACCCAAGAGAGGGCCGGAGATTTCCTGTCGGAAATCGAAGTTATTTCGCCGTTCCGGGAAAGAGAAGAAGAAAGTTAGTCCATCGAACGAAAAAAGGATACGCTAGTCGAAGGTCGGGCCATGGAGGCGGCGGCGATGGAGAAGTAGGAAGAGATGGAGGACGAGGATAAGGATGAGGATAGGGAGGACAGGCGGGTGGAAAAATAAGGCCCCTTTCCGCGGAGCGGACCAAGCTGGCCAGTACTTGATACCATCTGTGTGCTCTCTCGACAATAATAGTATGGACCGAGAAATATGTGCGCGAGGCGCCGTGGGTTCTCTCCGACGTTTTGAGGGCGAAGAGGAAGAATGGCGTGGAGGGGAGGAAGAGAGAAAGATTGTGATGGCTTCGTGGAGAGGATGCGTGAAGGCGCAGGGGGGAGGAGGAGACGGAGGAAGAGGGAGAGGGAGCGGAAAGAACTCGTGTGCTCTCCTCCGGTGCACATACTGGAGCCCCACGGATGAGGCGAGTCCCCGCGATTGGCGGAGAGTGGTGGGGCGGCGCGCAACGAGCGAGGCCTCGCTGCCCTGCCGGCTGGGTCCGCTCTTAGATGATCATCCGGAGACACGGCTGATGGGGCCAGTAGGGGCCCCAGAAATTCCAACAAGGACGGGGCATAATGCGCGACTCAAGGTCGGTTCTACTACCGACGGCAAGGCCCCGACGGATGCGACCACGTTCAAGCAGGGTCGTACCGTGACCTCGCCGGATCTCCTCCCCGCCCTTCCCTTTTCCCTTCTCTTTCCTTGCCCTTCCATCGCGTCCCTTCTTCATGCTTCGTCCTACCTCTCCCTCATCCATTCGTCCTCATCCTCCGCTGTTCCTCAGCAATTCTGGCTACCCTCTCGTCCACCTTTCTCTGCTTGCTCCTGTCCTTATAGCTTGCGCGCGCGCGCAGTCCCCACCAATGACAGAATCGTGCGCTGGCCCTCAGGCGCCCTGCGCTTCTGGATTACATTGCATGCGACGACATTCCGCGGGTCTGAAAAAATAGACTCCCTCGAGCGCCAGAATAATGATAATAAACATGGACTTGGACACTTTGCACAATGAAAAAGAATTTTTGATGCTTTAATGAAGATTTTATCTTGCTCTGATATAAAAAAGTTAAATAAATATTTACGAGATTATATATTTTTATTATTATCAACTAATATTAGTTTTCATTTATCACTTTTGGACGCAATTTTACATGCATTGCAATACGATGAAGAATATATGAGATGTACGAGTGAAAATTTAATATATTTTACAATTAGTATAAGAACGAAAGATTGTTTTTTTACTTCTATCAAACAACAATATCTAGTTATATGAAATTATTTTCTTTTGAAGGATAAGCACTTCTCACATTTAAATATTTAATGATTAAGGAATATTTAACAAGTCTCAGTTCCAGGATCCATTTATAGAGCATATTAATTGATTTGCTTTTAATGCTAGAGTAAAGCATTATATTGTGCTATTTAAACTTTAAACTAGTCTTTTATAAACCAGAACGTAGAATTCGCACCGAGGTCCTGGTTGCGACAATCCTGTCGGGGCTGTGGAGGCCCGCCTTTTTACGTCGGGTAAGAAAGAGGCGCTTGAGGCCGCCGAGAAGTGAGAGAGATGGCATGAAAAATATACGATGGAGGAAGCGCCTGGAATGAGAGAGGAAAAGATGAAGAAGAAGAAGAAGAAGAAGAAGTAGAAGAAGAAGAGAAGGAGGAAGAGGATGAAGAGGGAGTACGTGGAGCCAGTTTATGCTCCATCCCGTTGAGGAGAGGAAAGAATCTGTGTGCGTGAGTTTGCGGTAGTAGGGGCAAAAGGGGTATTGGGGGAGGGATAGAACGGATACCGTAGAGAGGGGATAGGCAGGACTGGCCGGACGATGCAAGAAGCGAAGGAAGAGAAGGCAAAAAGAGGAAAAAAGGTGGGATCCCTTAAAAATTGAGACCCACGGAGGTGGGGATCGGAATTTCGGGCCCCGTACACCGGCCAGTCTCGAGGAGGCCTTCGCGAAGATGAGGCGAGGAGAAAAGAGGAGATAGAAGAGTACACGAAAGCGCAGGAGAGCACGAGACGGGATTGAGAGGAGGAAGTGAAGAAGTGGAGAAACGAAAGGAGACGAAGAGAGAAAGAGAGAGAGAGAGGGTGGAAGAGAAATATAAAGAAGAGAGGAAGAAGAGGAAAAAGCGGAGGTGGAGCAGGAGGAACAGGAGGAAGAAAGGCATCGCGTAGCCACAGAGAGTGCGCGCAGTCCACCGTGTACTCGGCATGGACCGTCAGTACACTCTCTGCATACTACCGGCACATCAGTACCGTAACTACGTGGACAATTACCATCATCATCAGCAACAGCAGGCGCAAAAGCAGCAACACAGAAGTTTGCAACCTCCAACATATCTTCAGTATCAACAGCAACGCTTGATTCAGCAGCGGCAGCAACAGCAGCAGCAAGAGCAGATCTACGAAAACGTCGTATCGCAATACCGCATGAGGATGTGCTATCATAATGATTACGAGAACGACGAGCAGATACAGAGGTTCTATTGGGAGCAGTGTTACCAGCGCGACGATACCGACACTACAGCATATTACTACTGCGAATATGTAAGGGCTCCACTTGGGATTACTCGATAATATTTCCAAGTACTTGTTGGTATCGCCAGTTAATATCGAGCGTCATTTCCTCTTTCCGAGGACGGAAATTGAGTGTATTTTAGTGCCTCTCTTCGCAACGTAAAATCACGTTCTTATCTTTCAGGAGGTGCTTCGCAAATATTAAATATTAAATAATATAAAATAAATAATATAATATAATATTAAATATTCTTTTACGAGGACGAAACGTGATTATGTGCCAGCAAATGTGAGCCGTCGAAATATTTTTTAGTGAGATCAATGTATTGTGATGCATTCTTTGCATAAAAAACCGTGTGGTTTTTTCGAATATTGGGAATACAGTGATGCCGCATCTGGGATCGTAAAACTGCATATAATAAGAATTTAATTATATTTTCCACGTGAAATATATTTTATTAAACACAGCATACATCAGAGATTATACTTATATGATTAAGATCAATCTTTTTCATTTTAATTATTTCTGAAAATATTATACAAAATCCAGATCCCTTTCTTCAATTATTATTTATCCAGAAAAGGTTCCTTTTATATTAAAGAAAGATAGGGAGTTGTCTCCTTGGATTTATTTTCTTGGAGGATATTTCGTTTAATCTTCTTCACTTATATTTCTTCACGTATAATCTTTTTTTATGTATACAAGTTACTATCTGACATTCTAGCGCGTGCAATTTGCACGTGATCGCTAAACAAATAATTGGAAACCGGACAGCTCGGCAACGCTGCTATTTATGGAAGTGGATTTGCCTAAATGCTTAGAATTTAAATGACTGCCGTTTAAAAGTTACATAACTACGAAAAATCTTTTTAGCGTTTATCATTTTCTTAACACATCTAATTAGTTTGTCTCACATGTTACGAGTAAAGATATTTTTGCCGATTACAGTGATCGATACCAAAACGAGTGTTACATTAAGTTATATATTGATATAAATATGAAAATTATTTGGTGACAGTTGTTCTAAAAAGGTTCAAATTCTTGTGTTATAGGCAAAGAAGGAGATCTATGACATAAAACATCAGAGGCTTTGCCTGGCGCAGGATGAGTACAATCACCTCAATAATGCCTTAACCACCCTTGGCGCATCGCGTACAAGTTGTGAGTGTGATTTAACAGAAAGTGGATTTTAATCGTTTTTTTTTTTTTTTTTTTTTTTTTAATTAATTAGTAATTTGGATAAATTATGCGCGCTATATACGCGGCTTATATTTACGAATGCTTCGTCAATCAATTATGACTAAAAAACTGTTCCATTAATAAAACAAGATTGCAGAAATTAAGGAATTTGCTATGAATTAAGGAATTTGTTTTGATAAGCAGTTTTCGAATTTTTTGAGATTTTACGCGGTCAAATATCCGATTTGAAGTAAATTGTAACGCGAGTAGGCAGAAAAGCGTTTTCATCATCGGAAAGTGTTTGAACGGCCATTTGTGGTTCGCAGTGTGTTCCAGCTCGAGTTCCTTGAGCACCAAATACGACCCTGACCTGCTTAAATCGGACGTGGCACTCGCGAGGAGCCGAGTTTCTCGACTAAAACGAGAACTCGAGCAGATTCGAGCGGAGATGAATTGCACGCAACGAGGAGTGGATACTCTCGCCAGGTATTACGCACACGAACATTAATCGGCGACGGCCAATTTTTGTACTAAACATTTTAAGTAATTTAATCTCAATTTTTCTCCCTCCGGATTTAAGATTTAATTTAAGAATTACAAACGCATGAAAATCATATGTATGCAAAGTTTTGACCTACGATTATTTCAGTAACTTACGTCAATAATAATTTTGATTCGTGAAATCAAAATTTTATCATTATATATCGTAGAATTATGAACCAGTCTTTTTTTTCAACTACATCGACAGTTATTTGTATAGTAATTACAATACTTGAGAGTAATTCTAATTTCTGCGATTTATTTTTTTCCACAGTGTGGAACAAAAATTGAGCAACCATCATGGTGGATGCTACAACATCATGGAGGCGCAGGCGATCATGACGGAGCTCCGCAACATCCAGAAGTCCTTGAGTTCGGGCGAGAAAGAGAAGGCTGAGTTGATGCAATCGCTCGCGCAATTAAAGGACGAACTAACAAGGTTGCAACTATGCGAGGGCAGTCCGGAAGCTAGCACGCTCAGCTTGCCGCAGGAGAAGCTCAGCACAGCCTCCCAGACCGATCTCTCGGGTGAGCTGGTACCGATTGGCACCCGGCTGGCCGAGATGGCGCGTATGAGGCTGCAATACGATGAGGCGAGAAAACAGATCCAGCATATACAACAGCAGTTGGCTGATCTCGAGGAAAAGGTGACGCCGGGTCAAACCGAGAGTGATAAGGACAAGCTGCTACTATTCCAGGAGAAGGAACAATTGCTGAGGGAATTACGTAGCATCACGCCGCGCACGAGGACGCAACAGGACATGAAGAAGATCCAGTTGGAGATTCGCAGGCTCGAACAGGACCTTAATACCGCCTTCGAGCTTTCGAACAAAACCATTACCGATCGCGTACGACTCCACGAAGAGAAGCAACTGTTACTGCAGCAACTCAGGAATGCGCTGCGCTCGATGGCGATGTTGGAGGGCCAGTTGAAAACTTTGAGCGCTAGCACATTGTCAGTGAGCAGCAGTTCCAGTCTCGGAAGTCTCAGTACGACGAGCAGCAAGGGTTCCCTCAGTTCCGGGCTCAGTTTCACAGACATTTACGGTGGTCCGCAGTGTTTGGGATCGGTTAGTTCGCAACAGGAACGACCAGTTGATATGGTTGACCTTCACAGACGTGTCGAGAGACTGTTGCGTGGTTCCGAACAAAGCAATCTCGTCGGCACACCCTCACCCGGCAGATCACAGCCCAGTCTCTCCCCAAGATCGAGTCTGTCCAGTGTAAGCCCGCCGGTGTCGCCGTTGTACGAAAACGCACCGATGGGTCCGCCGCCCGCTTACGATCAGGTGGAGCAACAGAGAAGGCAATATCAGAGAGCAGCACCTGCAGCGATGATAACGACAACGGCGATAGCGACAGGGATTAGTGGTGCTGTCGCGTCGCACTTGGACGGGAATCACCTGGAAGACCGTTTGTCGGAATTCAGGCTGAGTCAGCAGCAAGGAGTAGCGTCGCAGCAAGAACAGTCGTGCTCTGTCAATTCGCAGGATCGTCTGAAACTCGTGGTCGGTCCCCATCCACCCGTCGAACTGCAATCGAGTAACATGTCCCAGGGTAGCGGCCTGGGCAGGCCTGGCGCGAGTGGCGCGCAACTGCAATTGCAGCAGCCACCGTCCTTGCCGCAGGAGCCACCTCCCTTGTCGCCGATCAGCGAGACGCCACCGCCTACTGGGATCAGGTCGAGGGCCAGCAGTTCCGGCACCAACACTAGATCCGTCTCTGCCGCGGTCTCTGACGAGAGCGTCGCAGGTGATTCAGGTGTCTTCGAGGCGTGCAATCGGAAAAGATTGTCCGGGCCTATCTCCGATGTGGACCTATTAGCTTCCGGCGAAATGAGCCTAGAAACGGCGCAGGTGCAGATTAAACTGAGGTACGTTTCGTTTATTTTATCTATACTATAGAATAAATAAAAATTTGCATAGAAATATTACAATATTATAGAGATATATTTGTTTCGCAGAAATTAATATTGCTATATAATTATTAAAAATTTATTACATTATTAAATTGTAAAATAATTTTATCAATACAAAAAATAATAAATAAAAATATTTTTTAGAAAGATTATTATAACAAACTATAAAGAAATTATTTTTTTAATTGTCTATGTAACATAATTTTTTAAATAACATTTAAACATTATTTTTATTTATGTATTTAATTATGATAAATTATTATATATACATTATATACATGATAAATTATTATATCTATACCTACATTAGTTTTACTTGCGTTCTTCTGATTATTCGTATTATGAAACATCAGAACTGAAATCTCTAATTTTACAATTAACAGGTATTCGGTGAGCGACGGACTACTTCATGTTGGGATCGAACGCGCGAGAAATCTGGCCGCGCTTTTCATACCCGAAAACGCACAAGTGTGAGTACCTACATAACTTTTGTTCTAATTACTTTCAAACAATATGTTCTAAGCAATATTTTATCAATCGTCTTGGTATTCCGACCGTTGCACCGTTTACCCTTAACTCTCATTCCTCGGAAGACAAATATTTATATCCGCGATTAGTTAACATCTCGAGGTTCAACGCGCATAGACGCCGCTGATAGCTCGAACTATCCGCGCGAACGGTATCTTATTTTTAAAAATAACATCACCGATTAAATAACTTCGTTGCGCAATGTTAGATCAACCTGCCGGCGAGTTACGCAAATGCACTCGACTTTTGTCTATTCGTGCGCAATCGGCACGATCTTAATGACCCAAGTTGGCCGGCCGATCGATCACTCGCTTCCCCCTCACCCACCGACGTATCAGAAATTGGAATGTAATTATGAAATCCTTGTCGCGCACTTGTGTGTCTGGATCATTGACCAGCCGCGCGCCGCGCGTCGCGCTCACCTTCGTTACGTAAGAGCCGGCTATTATCAGCGATACCGCGTCTCGCAATTAGCTTTACAGCCACTCAGGAATTTATTCCCGCGGCCATTGTGCCCCGGCCACCGGCCATAAATTCGCGAAACGGCACGACGCATCGACGGTCGAGGAAGGGAGACAGATTAATGTATATAGTTAGGCGGGAGCGTTTGATTAATGATCCATCTTTCGTAGCGGTGAACTCACGTTTTCCAATCCCGCCGATGAATGGAAGAAGAGGGATGAAGATAGAGATAGAGAGAGCCTTCTCTTGAATTCTATTTGCTTTCGTCTGAATATCCTTTTAAAGAATAATTGATAGCCTCCGAGCAAATCCGCTACCTGAAACTGCAACTACGCACTGAAACGCCCTTTTAACCCGCGAAACCTAACGTTTTTCTCTCGCCTCGTGTTTCAGGTACATCAAAGCCGCCCTGCTGCCCATGCAACCGCCCGTCAACCACACGTGTTGCACGAAATCCGTCGTGGACCTGCGAAAGCCGACTTTCGGCGAAACTTTCCCGATCGCCGTCCCGCTCAACAAATTGTACACGAAAACGCTGCAAGTGACACTTTGGTGCACCGAGGCCGAGAAATGTTTGGTACGTATACTTTTCTCAAACTTATTTTATCAAGTCTATTCTCACTTTACTCCGTGATTATTTCAATCAATAGTGTATTACAATAAAAAATTCGAGACACCCTTGAAAAATTGATACTTAATACTTTATTGACGAAAATGATCAAAATTTCATATTCTCCCGAACAACGACAAGTGGTTGTATATAAAACCGAGAAACAAAGTATCATTCTAAATGGTCCCTACCGATTTGATTACAGGGTTCTGCGCAAGTCTCGCTGGCAGACTTCAGTCCAGAATCTCCTAGTGTGAAATGGTACAATATACTCTCCTTCCGCTTCATGCAACCGTCCGACAATCCCGGTACCAGTACCACCGGCGTCTCAACAAGCGTCAGACTGGCGAAGCACGACAAGCAGGAGTCGGATATTTCGGTGTATAGGAGCGTGCAGAATACGAAAGAAGAGAGTAGCGACGAAAGTACGATAATCAGTTCCCAAACGTCCACCTTGACGAGGAATCAAGGCTGTGACGAGCTGCAGACAGCCGTAACGTTGAGGCTGGAAGAACTGAATTGTCTACATAGTCCGGAAGAGGAGGATGAGGACGATGGTAGTGAAAGCGGAAGCGAGGACAGCGACGAGGAAGGTATCATCGTGGAGTTTACGATGGAGGATAGGGAGGTTCTCGAGGATGTTTTGGAGCACGAAGTAAGCATTTATTTGAATTGGTTAGGAGGCGTATCACCGTGAACACTGATTAAAAGTATAATCATTGATTTAATAGGACTTAGCATTTTTTTTATCACCATGATCGACAACTTTCTGTCGAAAATTGAACTTGCGCTGAATTTTAAATTGTTTACTGTCAAGACTATAGGCATTTTATTAAGAAAAAAATCGACTCCAAATTTATTAACGATTCTGCATTTGTAACGTAACAGGAAGATGAAGAATTGAACGAGGAAGAAACGAGGCAAACGCAGGACAAGGAAACAAACACTGAATGCGTGTTTATTCCGGAACAGGGCAAGCAAAGGAAACTCTCCGCAGCTGGTGTCGCACCCGGCGCTATTCACGACGACAAGAACTCTATTGTAATCAAGAGGAGTCAAACGTTCTCGCCGAGTGCGGCCGTCAGCAGAAATCATTACATCTGTCGGGTAAGTTTCAACCTTCTTCACAATTACTTGTATCTTTGTTTTTTCCGTATAGAATTTTGTACAGAATAAGAAAGTTTACAAAATACAAACCTTTTAACTCTGGAGCTTTTTAAATACAAGAATGTATGTCTAATCATCAGCTTAAAGGTCGCAGAATTTTCGTTACTTATTTTTCGTGAATTTGCCCATTATAGTACTTTTAGATGCAAATTTCAGCATTTTGAAAAATTTCTTTACTATTGTTTATTTATGTATTTTTTGCGTTTTATTTTGTACAGCTCAATCGCAGCGACAGCGACAGCAGTATGCCGCTTTATCGCAGAGGTGGACCTTTTCAACGGAACTCGGTGGAGAGACGTTCTCTGCGATGGCGTCGACCGTCTTCCGCTCTCAGTTACAAAACCACGAAGAAGTCGTCCCATTTGCCACCGACAGCGAGGACGTCGTTGGATCTCGAATTAGATCTCCAGGCGCAGCATGCTAGACTGAACAATCTCCAAGATGAGCTTAGTAGGCTACGGGAATTGAAGCAACGGCTGGAACAAGCACGTGAGAAAGGTGACACCGACCTGGCGACGTGGCTGCTGGAAGACCAGAAATTTCAAAATCTCATAGCGCAAGCCGAAAGTGGCAGGAACGGCAAGAGCCTCGAGGATAAGAAAGTGGAAAAGATGCTGAAGAAAACGTCAAAAGAGATCTACAAGTTGAGGAAAACGAAGGCTGGAAAGGGAAAGCCCGACATAATTTCTTTCAAGTAAGTATCACTTCGCTGTACAATTATTTTCTATTGCTATCTTTAGTCAGTTGCGTATTCTAATAGAAGATCTAACGAATGTTTAGAATTGATACTTTATTCTCTGTTGGCGAAAACATTGAAACTTTTTATGTATTATAAGATTATGTATTATGGATAAGATAATGCTAGTCTTAATATTCAATTTCTTGTTTTTTCCGGATATTACTTGAAATTTTTTTCAGTTTATTTATTACCTGGATATAATATTCGAGTATCTATAACACGATAACATCTGATAATAATATTCAAGATACTGAAGTAACCGAGTGATATCCAAAATAACTCAGATATTAACAGTGTTAATCAAAAGTCACATCTTCAAGTGGAATTGGACCGCGATAAGAATTTGTAATTTTCCAACAATTTTGAAGATTATATAAGGATTAACAGGAAAAATATATTATCTTTCATAAAGATCATTTAATAAACCAGCAACGTTATCTTTTTCCAGAGAGAAGATGGCCTTCTTTACGCGGATAAATCTGAACGTTCCTGTTCTGCCACCTGAGGAGCTCGTGACCGAAGGCACGTGTCCCGCGTCATCGCACACCCACAGAAAGTACGCGTCGGAGCCAGTTGTCACCAGCACTCACGGTCTCGTGAATTCGTCGACAACGCGGCCGAACAACGTTTCCGGCGGAAGTGCATTGCCCGCCACGAAGAGCGGCGGTGTCGCGGATCGAAATGCCGCGAATGTCGTCCCCAATGAGGAGGAGGTCGCACTGTCCAACGCCGACGTGAACGCTAAAGGTCGACCGGCAACAGAGACGGGCGCGCGAAGTTCAGAGAACGGCGAGAGAGAGGATTTACCGAAATCTGCCGAGAAGAATGGCAACGGGGAGCCGAAGAGGTACGAATATGTCGTTGACCGGGTCCTCGGTGTCGAAGTGTGAAGGTCGGAAAATCGTGCGCGTTCCAAGGTGTCGCGCGACGGAGCTGCAGTTCCGCCAGTTCATAGATCTGTTCCCCTTCGAGTTTGAAGTAGCAGCAAGACGGGGAAAGACGGGAGAGAAAGAGAGATCGCGAACAGGAATCGCGAAGCCGCTGCCTCTTAACTCTGAATCCCAGGTGCCATGCGCAAATTGTAAGACGCGCGCATCAAAGAGCTCGAAAGGATAAGATGCGTCAAGGACGGATTGTCGTCGACAAATTGCGTGCTGCAAAGCTGCTGTAGCCGATGTGACCAGTGATCGCGGTGCATGTGCCAATGCTGGGTGTCAAAAGTAACAACCCCTACGACGGACGCAGCAGCGAGAATTACGCGCGAACGCGAGCGCGATTATGTACATACAGAAACGTAAATTATTTAAACGATACTCTCTACGATAGGCTATTTAAATGTTTAACCCGACTCGTCCGAGTCCACGTCGCGAAATCGCGACCGCGACACCCTCGCATGTCGCGTCGTTCGTTCCCCTCTGTGCGTCGGAGCACATGACCCACCGAGCAGCTGGTCTGCGACTCGAAAATCTAACGAGAAAAGGCGGCGCCCAGGTTGACTAGCGAATTTTGCTCCGACCTCGGTGTCGCCGTTTTACAACGCGTTCGGTTTTCTAATGTTGAGTTCCCAGGTCGCGAATGAAACCAGCGAAAATATCTAAGTGTCCTTCACGCGTATCGATTCTGACGACGCAATTCATAACTCCCTTTAATAAAACCTTTAAAGCTGATTTTACACCTTTTTTTATCTGATTAAAATTTTATCAAATAAAATACTTCTGCTCGCTAATTTTCCATGGCAAATAGAATCAGCTTGCAAACAGCTACTTTATTTCTTTTCTGAGCTATGGAATTTTCCAAATTGTCTTCGGATTGTTCTTTTTGGGAAAGTTATAGAAACAGATTGCCTTTCCAACCGTCGTATGGAAAGAGAGATCATCATATGGAAGTGATCAATGTATAGAAGCATTAATAGTATTTAAATTTATTAAAAAGATGACCAAAAAGGTGATCTGAAGAGAAATTATAAGGAAAAGGCGCTTAAAAGAATTGTGTCAAAAACTGGAGTAATCAGTTGGAGACATGGTGATAAGATTAGTCTTATCTCAAATACTTAAAAAAAAAACGTAGGCGTTTTTCCGAAGCTCCGGGTAGTACTTGAGGTCGTAGGTGCCAGGGAATTAGGAGGACGGAGTGATCAGCAGGAGGTCGTGGTGTCGTTTTCGGCGATCTAGATGTAGAACGACATCATAATCTCTGTCTGTCTCGAATTGTCTCGAAACACTCCTCCACCAGCAGATGCAACAATGTGCCTTATTGTTGAATTAGTCGCGCCAGAAAAGCGCCGCAAGTATATACAGGATATCCGATACAAGATATCGTGATACAATTGACGAGGAGATGGATTCTTCTTCTCTCTTTTGCACACAATAAATGAGTGAAAAATAACTTTCTCTTAGATTATATAGTTCTTTACTGTAATATGTCTGCCTATATTGATATTGGGGTGATGATTAAATTACAGTTGTCTGTAATGAACCTCGATAGTTGTATCACGATTTGCCGGATAGCCTGCATTATCTAATCATTACATTGCTCATGTAATACCGGGGATACATGTGAGGATTCAGACAGAAGCGCGACAACCGAAAATACTCATTTCCGCAAATAAGCGACAATGTTGTGACGATTCGAATTAATCACAACTGCTTTGACTCAAGATAAGTATCTACGTATCTTATTCGAGATAAGTACCTATATATTCAATGCTAACAAGGTATATAGGAAATAATTTTTTTGAGAATTAATTACATAGACAGTTTTATGTTGCATTTGCCTTGGTCTAGCTGAATTTATTACGTCGATTTTTCATGCTATAATTTAAATTCGAAAAAAAAAACTTAAGTTTATCGTGATTATTGATAAATGGTAGAATGCAAACAATTCTGAAAAGTGTTTCAAAATGTGCAAATTGCGTTACTTGAAACAAAACGTTCGTCGATTGCGGTATTATGATAAAGATATCGCGGAAAAGAGGAATTTCTGGATGTCGCTTTTAATAGAAACGATCGTTTTTTTAAACGGTAAAAACTTTTATAATTGGACTTCGACGAATCTTTAATGCGTGATAAAGATAAAGAAAAACTTTTTATTGTCATTTGACACACGAATTTATTTTTAAATAACTTAAATTTCTAATTAAAAAAATTTTTTTAATTCTTTTCTTGTTTGCATCCAAAACTCGACCGTTCTAGCGTTAATATAGGAAATAAAAAATCCTGATTCTTAATACAGATCGTTGATAGCTTGACAAGAGATATCTCCAAGGTAACGGATGCCATATTACGTGTAAATCAAGGAGCCCAAGATGTAAATGTTGGCAGTTAAAGAAAAGGAGGGTGATAACGAAAGAAAAAACCGAGAGAAAATATTTGTACATATTTTTGTATATATCGCATCGTAACGATTATATCTATGCGTCTATAAACATAAATATATATATATAAATCTATAAATCTATAAATCTATATATATATATATATATACATAAATATATATATATTACAAACTCACTTTTTGCATTATTTAAAAATGTATTTTTATCGATGGAACGTACGTTCGATTTTATAGAGCGTCTCGTAAACCTACAAAATCATAGAGCAATTACGAAATTAAACAACGAAGTATATAATTGCCTCACACTCAAAATGCTGAACTTATTCCGCTCATGTATTTAAAATTAAAAAGTTATACATTATTATATATATATATATATTATTTACTACCGCATAGCGCCTTACTGTATCAAAGTAATTATAATGATAATATCAATAATGATGACGTTATTAATGGTATCGCTAAGGAATGCTAAATAGGCGATAAATGTAATTTCATAAAAGAGAACATACACATACACGCGGTTTACACACGTACACACAACATTACATGAGACACACACTTACAGACTCGCAGGAAGAACCACAATCACAGTTTGATTTGTAAGCAACGGTTCGTATGGTAATGATTAAAAGGACAAAATACAGTATACTCTTGCCACGTTCGTTTGTGTTGAATACCTTTCCTTTCTATATTTGCCGCAATCTTTCCTTGCTATATATCCTAAACATATTCAGATAATTATAGACATTTTGTTAAGTACTTAGAAGAGTTTTCAACATGTTGGATATAACGTATGAAAAAATTATTTCAAGAATGAATTCTTTCAATCTATGTATTTAATTTGGTTCAGTAATTTTATGTATTTTGTTGTCATGTAAGAGTTGTACGATGATAATTGACAGTGAACACTGATGATCCTTGATAGATCGGTTGTATATTTTGTTTATAGAAAATTTCTGTGTTTCTCAATTATCTTTTTCTTATAGTATCAATTAATCTAGGACAGTCTCTATATATATGAAACTGGATAATCGTATTCATTGCAGTTAAGTTAATGCGAATTATATATCTTTATTAGTTTCTGCGTTTACCTCATTCGCCTGGCAAGTGTCTATATTTTTACATTTTATCCATATAAGATCTATGTGACATTTAAATTGCAATTAGGATTGATTTTTTTCTTAATCGATTCCAAGTAACCATTTAATGCGCTACAATCTTGATTAATTTTAATTATGACAAGTCTTGCTCTCCGATGCTAAATGGATAAAAAAAATTGAGAATAGTCTCTGCACTTGCGATAATTTTTCAATGGAGAGTTTTATTTTCTTTTTCTAGTGACTATTAATTGATTTTGTGAACTCTATTTTTATCTTTGTTCTTAAATTGTCTTAAGCATGTTTTTTTTACGCGAGATCTTCATATATTAATTTTTATTGCATTATGACGCTATCATATCATGGAGATGAAACTAGTATTTTCAACGTGATATGGACGTGGTGACTGATTACATGCATTCGAAAACAATTTTGTCCGGTTTTAACAAGGAGGATTTTAGTCAGGAATATAGCAATAAAAATATAAAAATCGTTAACTGATTAATTTGTAGGGTCAAAAAGTTATTCAATATCCTCTTTTTTCCGCTATAATAAAAATGCAAAAAAAAAAAATTGACGCCAACATCACACGGTGTTCCCAAGCGGTCACCCATCCAAGTACTAACCGCGCTCAACGTTGCTTGACTTCAGTGATCGGACGAGAACTGGTACACGACAACGTGATTTGAACGTTGGCGATAGATCGTATTTTCGGAAATGATTTAACCTTAACCAATTGCAAAGAAAAATGCAAAATTTGCTTACACCATCCGTCCATCCGTTCAAGTACAATAACACGTGTATATTAAAGTTTTTGCAATTGTAAATTATGTATCGTTTCAAATTATGTATCGATATCTATCGACAGTCGATACTGTCTACTTTATTGATTTTTCTCGCCGAACGATCGTCAGAGGCCACCGCGATCGCTGCAATTGCGCCCTCTGACGTCGCAAGCGACGTATTAAATTTAAATTGTACGCACGAAGTTGCTCGTAACCGTTACAAGTTCAGCGACGCGAACGGTGAAGAAATGTAAACTATTGTAAACTTTGGTGTCTGGTCACCGTCACGATTTAATGCGGGCGAGCGTGAGCATGCGATTGATGCGATTCGGAAGTAACAGTGAAGCAAGGAGGGACTCGAGGGACCAAGGTAGCGTTCGTTCACATTCCTTGGCAGTTACGAAGGTGCAAATTCCGTATATTCCGTGAAAGTGCGTGGGGCAGTCTCTTTCGAGGGTTCCGACCGTTGAACGTGTTCTTTCCTGTATCCGGATGGGGTTACGTCCCTGTCCCTTCCACATCTGACTCGAACGAAGGAGAATGTCGTGAGACATTAATCTCAGAAACTCTTTCTGAGATCTTACTCGAGATCTAAATGTCAACACATCGTTAAAGTGTCTTGTGTATAAACGAGGAAGATCATGGAGTTGGGTAGCAATGAGAGATCACGGCACGAGCGGTGCAAGAAGGCACTGGAGGTCCGCGAAAACCCCCACGGCAAATCTAAATATTTCTGCGATCCGGACGAGAGGATGCAGAAGCTGGATGCAAGCATCAAACAGAGGGACAAGTTGGCGCAGGAATTGGTGGCTGTCAGGTCAGATTTAGCTGGCATCTCCAAGCTCAGGAGAAGCTTGGGTTCGTATCTAATTAATTTAATTGATAAAAAGATCTATTATAGATTTTAAATATATTTTTATTTCTTTTTATGTTCCTTTTTTAATATTGTGCGATTTTCATAGCAGAAGCTGCGGAATCTGAAACTCAAACGGGATCAGGAGGATCTCCATACTTTGAATATAAGTTTCCCAAGCATCATCTGCAGTCAGACAAGTTCTCCAAGGAGAAGATGGAGTTGGAGGCAAAGTTGGATGAGAAAAGGAAAGAAGCACAAGAGAAGCAAAAAAGGATACTTGAACTGCAGGACAAGGTCAGGGAGTTCTCTCAGATGGAATCTCAGGTAGAGCAGAAAACACGGAGATTGGAAACTTCCAACAAGGAGAGAGACATACTGGAGAAAGAATTGATAGCTACAAGATCAGAATTGGCAGGCGTTAAAAGGACATTAGGTATATAAATTTACTAATAATTTTAGCAACAAAGCTTATATATTGTCAAATTGGGTGAATTCAGCCGATACTCCGCTAGCCTAGCAATCGTGAGCAGTCGCTCGTTTTCGCTCGTTTCCTCTCCTTTGACCCAATGGATTAAAAGGAGAGGAAACGAGCGACTGCTCACGAATGCTAGGCTAGCGGAGTATCGGCTGAACGCAGCCATAGATATAAACATTCGTGGAAAAAAGTTTATATAGCCCACGATTGTGTTTCAATTAATATAAGACACATTTATTGCTCGATAAAAACTTAACTGTTGCTTGTGGGATAGAACTTGAGCGGCAAGAGAGGAGAGATTTAGAAACTCGAGCGCTTGGATTAATAAGAGACGCTAAGCGCAAGTGGGAGAATGCAGAGAAAGATAAAATTGCGCAATTAAATAAGCATATTGAAGCACAAACCACAAAAATTACAGAACTATGCACAAGTAACAATGAAATGAGTTCGCGTCTGCAGAGAACGGAGTGCGAACTGCAAACTGCAAATGCAGAATTGGATAAGTTGCGTATATTTCAAGTAAGTGACATTATAATATGTAACAATATAATGATGTAACAATTAATGTAACGTAATATAATTATTTATAAGTAATGTGTCACTACTCCACAATGACAAATTATAAATGAAGGTAAAATGTAAATTGAGGTCATCGATAATACTAATTCTCTATTAATATATGTTTATAGACACAATATAAGGAATCCTTGGCAAAGACGCGTGAGTTAAACAGACAAAGTGTTCAAGGCGTAGAAATTAAGTTAGAAGAGATGGCCACGCGCGCTCACACTCAACTGGCTGATTTGCGAGCGAAATTGGACTTCGAAGCGGCGAAGAACACAGATCTCGAGACTAGATTACGAAACGAGCAGGACTCGAACCACTGTCGCGAATCAAGACTAAATGTTGCTCTAGAACTTGCTCAAAACGAATTAAGAGATTGTCAGGAACAATTGCGTACTATACAAGCCACGTTACCGGCCAGAGACGCCGAGATTGAAACTTTACGTAAACAATTGCAAGAGAGAGCGAGACAGATAGACGACTTGAAAACGTCGGAGCAATTGCTCACAACTATGCAAGAGCAATTGGAAAGAATGAATCTTGAAAATGAGCAATTAAAGCAACAATTGCAAGTAGGTATTTAAAAAGTATCTATTTTACAAAAGATTAATACGATAAAGCATCATTAATTTAAATTACTTTTCGCAGGTCACCAAGTCGGACCTAAATGAAACCATGATAAATTTGGAGCAAAGTGAGGCGCTTGCTGTAAATTTGGAGCAAGCGGCGCAGGATAAGGTCGTATTGCAAAAGAGATTACAGGACTCTTTGCAAAAGGAAGGTAAGCAAAACTATAGAAGCGAGATTATCAATCATTCCTCTTTCATATTATTCCGTCACTTAATTGTTATTTAATTGCAGAGGACCAACTGCGCAAAGTTTGCAATTTAGAGGAATTGCTGAAACGTTTGGAACATAGTGTTACGAAATTGGAAGCAGAGAATGCTACTCTTAAACAATTGGATGAAGTACCATCTGCAAGTCGCGCAGCAATTATTGAAGCCGCTGATACAAAGGTATTTCATGGACAAGAAGAAGTAGAGAAACTGAAACAGCAGCTTCAAACATTAAGAGAAGACTTAAAAGATGAAAAGCAAACGGCGAGACAAGCTCAGTTGGCTCTGTACAAAAAAGAAAAAGAAGTATCAGATGCTAATTTATATAAACGTATAGCAGAGAGAGAAGCCAAGCGAGCCGAGGATAAAATAAAAATGCTACAGGAAGATAAACAAAAGTTACAGGAAAAATTAAGCGGTAAGGTAAAAGAGGAAGAAGAAAATTCTAAGAAACTATTGAAAGAATTGAATATCGCGAAGACATCATTGAATGATATTACAAAAGAGGCATCGAGGAATAAAATGCAGGCTGATTCAGCACAAAGGGTAAATATTTATATTATGTATATTTATTAAATATTTTCTTAATTTTTTGCTGAAATAAATAGAAATTCCTATAGAAAAATCCATTTTTCTAACATGCTTTTGTTATTTATTTTTAATTTATTTCTCATATTTTTCAGGCTTTGACCCAAGCTAATCATCAGATCGAGGAATTGCAATCTTCTAGCGCGTCGTTACGTAGAGAATTGGATACGGCTCGTAAGCAAATGCGATCGAATCAGGAGCGTGTCGATACTCTGAATGCCGAAAACAGACGTTTGACACAGACAATCGCTAGGCATAACGAAGAAAAAACTGAACTTGAATCTAAACTCGCAAAATTAGAACAGGATATCAAGGGCTACGAATTAAATATTGAGCTACTGAAGGAAACTTGTACAGTTCTAGAAGAACAGTTGACGGATTACGAAAGATTAACAAGTGACCATGAAACGCGCAATAATATGCTGATTCAAGTTAAAATGAAGCTACAAAAAGACTTGGAAGCCGCCGAGACAAAATTGCGTGAGGCGGAACTTGCGCAGAACGAGGAGAAAACACGAAGAATGGTAGCCGAACGTAACATCGAAGAATTGGAATCTGAGACGAGTGACATAGAAAGCGAGAGAGATAGTCTTATCGTACAAAGGGACCAGTATAAGAAACTCGCTCGCGAGCTCACTATTCAAGTAGAAGAATTGACTACGAAGTGTGGTGAAATGGAATGTGATCTCTCGGAACTGAGTCGTGCTCTAGAAGCCGCTAAAGGAGAATCGAGAGTCGTGAAAGAAGAAAGCAGCGAATACTTGACGAGAGTGCACGAATTGAAAGAGGCGAATTTTGGACTTATGGCCGATCTGCAGAACAGCATAGATCAAGGTCAGGCACTGAGATCAAGAATAGCAGAGTTGAACGACGTCGTGGAAGAAATGAGACAATACTATCAGGAAAGAGAGGTGAAGGCCGAAAGTACTCGGCAGCAACAAACTAAGCTGATTGATTACTTGCAATTGAAATTGGAGGAATGCAGTAAGAAGAAAAAAACTATGTGCGACAAGATACTCGGTGTGAAGCAAAAGGAGAACGTGCCACCTGTGGGTATGGGCATGCCTGTGGGATATCGCGAATTGGAAAATCAACTCGCCAAAGAACGGGCGAAGGTGAAGACGTTGACGGATCAGTTGTTAATCCAGAAAGCTAGAACAGCCTCCGGATCTGCATCTGCACCTGCATCTCCGACGACGCCAGAACGCGATTGCAAGAATGTGAAGAGTGTTACGCAGACCAGTAGTTCGTTACTTAGGCAGTTATCTCCGCAGAGGATAGGACACAACATTCCGCATAGATATAATGTCGGATGCACAGATCGCATAGATATGCGCGCCGGAAAGTGCACAGCGTGTTCAGAGGCTATACAGTTCGGAAAACGTGCCGCGCTAACCTGCAGTGAGTGTCAAATCATGACGCACTTGGAATGCAAGGAATCTGTACCTGACAATTGTGGTTTATCGAGTGATTTCCCTAAATACTGTCGCAGGGATAGCGATGAGAGTTTATCGTCGATTGGAGATAGCGTCCAGACTTTGGCGATAGATCAGCCAGACAAACCAGATGCGGTAAGAAATTGAATTTTGTTTATTTCTGGTCTTATTTTTGTAGTAATTCGTTTATTCATTTGCATCTCTTGCAGGATTTACAAAGTGCTCCTTGTAAAGAAAAAGAAGTTTCTATGGAAGGATGGGTACAAGTTCCCGATAGATCAAAATTTAACTGGGAGAAGAAGTATCTGAAGTTGGAAGGATCGTGTCTGTGTGTCTACGACCATCAGCCATGTGCGGGAATGGCACCGATTAATCGTTTAAATTTAACAGAAAACAATGGATTTAATGTTTCCGAGGTGGTACAGCAGCCCGTATTAAAAACGAAAGAATCCGACATCCCATATATCTTTAGAATAGAATCGAATTCTGCGACGACTTGCTGGCCTTCGTTTAGATTGGACGTCATGGCACGGAGCCAGGCCGATAAAAGAAACTGGCTTAAAACTTTAAAAACCGTTATTGCTCAAAACTCGTATTCTATATCCAACTGTAAAAAGTATCAAACTGTACTCAGATTAGAAAAACATCAGGTAAGTAGTGATAACTGATAATTTGTGCATTATATCTATTTTATGAAATCAAACACAGAAAAATGCGAGACTAGCTTTCGATTTGTTTATCTAACAAAATAAGAAATTCAACTATAATTGCGCTTTCTTCTTTGATATAGATCTCCTTTTTTATATAAAATTCCTCGAAAGTTTCACGTTTTTTAATTTAAACTAATGTTACTCCGTTTGTTTCTAGTTGGATTTGAACTGTGTTGTGGATCTAGGCGTGGAAAATGTGCTTTTGCTGGGTGCGAAAGAAGGCCTGTTTTCATATTGCGCCTCCAAATCTCAGACACTCACTACGATACGCGGTCTCAAGCAGATACACCAACTTTCTTTACATTCTTACCTAGATCTGGCTTTAATGATAGCTGGTGAATACAGGGAATTAGTACACTGTAACTTAAGGGTACTAAAGATTAACGCGGTGGCCGCCGATTGTTCTAGACCGGCAATCAGTACAAAGAGCGTATTATCTAACTCTGATAATTGCCATCTTTACCAATTACAAGGCGATACACTATGCGCCGCAACTACATCTCATGTGATGTATGTAATTTTTAATACATATTGCACTGTAATACAATTCTAGATATTATTTTATACATATTGATGCAGATTATTGAAATGGAGAAAAGATTCCGGGGATTTTGTCGGGCTTCGTGAACTCGATACACAGGAGCCTTGTAGCTGTGCTATATTTACTCCAAATCTCCTTATTGTAGGCTGTCATAAGTTTTTACAGATCGATCTGCAAACTTATGTCGTAAACGGTAAGCAAATGCATACGCAAATAAAATTATATATTTTACACAATTCTTATACCTCGTAATTTCTCAGTGGTAAACGTATAATAATTTTTATCTAAAATTATTCTTATATAAATAAAAAATATAAATCGGAAAAAGTAACATATAAAACGATTGACGCATTATTCGCAGAATTCCCAGAGGAAGACAATAGTTCAGTTAAAGCGGCAATATCAGGCGCAGCTAAACTTAACATATTTCCTGTTTGTGTTCTGAATATCTCCAATTCATACGGCACGGTGGAGCTTTTATTGTGTTACAACACATTTGGTGTATTTGTGGATGAAAATGGTAGAAGGACTCGTGCTGTTGATCCAATGTGGAATCATTTCCCAATCGCTTTTGGTAGATACCAGTTTAGATACATATTAATGCGACGCATTAATTATACATAGAAATTATACTCTATTAAATTACTTATTATCACATTTTAGCATTCTGCAAACCGTACTTATTCATTATTCATTTCTCGTCTGTCGAGATTGTGAAACTCGATGCGGAAGCGTACAGTTCTTCGGAAAAGAGTCTCGAACGTACTTTAATCGAATTATCTAGTCCACGTTATTTAGGTACAGCTTGTTCAAAAGGAATTTATGTGGCCACTATTAATTCTTACCTCGAATTACTGAAGATAGATGGTTTTGTCGGTATGCCAACATTGAACGGCAGTTTGACAAGTCTCGACACACTGTATGTCTTTTCTTTTAAGATAAAATTATTGGCACAAATAAACTAATCATTCTAATACGACAAATTACTAACTATATTAATTTTTTCAGAGGTCAAGAGGACGAAAGTAGCTCAGAATTTAGTTTTACGTCAAGCTTAATGGAGGCTTTAGACGGGCAAGGGAAAAAAGTACACTTTGCTGGAGTACACAAATATTAAAATAGATCTTGTATATGAACATTTGATTTAATCTCAAAGTTATCTCTTGGCTTAGAAGTTATATTTGTACGTTTATAAAGCAGCAATTACTATGAAGAAAAACTATGTCTGTAGAACAAACGAGTTTAAAAGTGGAATAGTATCTAATTTATAATTAGTTATTGTGCTTCTTTAACAGAACATAAACGCTTCATTAAAATCAAGGACGTATATGTTATATATATATATGTATATATATATATATATATATATATATATATATATATATATATATATATATATATATTTAATGAAGATCTCAGATACTTGCCATATTAATTATTAACCCTCTGATCGTTAAATTTTTCTTCTGTACGCGGTCAATCTTGCTCTTATTTAATTTATTGATTTATTAATACATAAATAAATTTGTTTACATGATATTATTAAATGTACTTATTTATTTATTTATAAACGTTTTTAAGACGTTTGTAACTTGATATATCAAACAGAATGTCTTAAATATTGTGTCGATGTGTATTAATAAAATTTATGTTGATTAAATTCAATGCATTGTAAACAATCGGAGGGTTAAAGATCAAATAATACGCGGCTTTTATTCGTATTAGAATTTCAAATTCAAATGGTCGTAACATTAAGCTTTATTTTTTTCTTCAAGTACAATCGCGAAAAATATATAAGGCTAAGTTTTATCTATAAGTACGAAGAGTAACTGTACTTATATAATTATATTATGTAAATTAATATTAATACGATAGCGGCATAATATTATAATATATTAACAATTCGTTGATAATTATAATATATTCTTTATATATCAAAGTAAAACTTTTGTATTTTTATAACTTAGTCTAAAATGTGAAGACAATAAAGATATATCTTAATTACAGTACATTGCATATTATGTCACTATCGGTTTCTGAAAAATAATTGCGCATTATCAAACGCTTAAAAGTATATTTTTCTTCTTTTTATTTTTGTTATAGCTTTCCTCTTATTGGAACAAAATGCCACAATTTAAAGGAATATTTTACCGAACATTGTAGAAACGAATTATAAATTCATAACTTACGTGATGTTGCAACTCGCAACACATTCGCGTGTAACGGTCTACGTCAACGTAACTAATAGAGGATGATAACGAAGGCACATTATGTATTCTGAAGCGATATCCGGCCACCCTTGACTTCTGTGTCCCCGTGATATCGAATATTCATTACGTGAACGGCAGGAAAGGATTATAAAAGAGAATCTGATCGTGGCTTATTACAGTCGATTTTGATGTCGAACGGCATGCCTTTTTTATTCGGCCAAGTCTGTCATATATCGTTTTAGGACACTTTTTATCTTCAGTAATCCTCATAAATTATTCTCCTGCATATATGAAAGTTGAGATTAGTCTCACAAGATATCATTAACTGCTTCAGCTACAGAAAATGAAAGAGATTAAAAAATTATTTAAAAATATACTTACAGTATATAATCATTAATTTTGTGTATAATTTATATTATTAAACACGATGCGTAAGGAAAAAGAATTGAGTGAAACAGAATGTCAGGCTTAAGAGCTTGATATATTATGTTAGAAATATTAAACGCTCTTATTTCTATGTCTTAAAAGCAAAGAATTATATGTGAGAAATGTAAAAATATAGAGAATATGTAAACGCAGAATTTATATTTGTAAAACTTGATGCAATTTAATAATTTTTATTTACTACAAATATAAGATAAAAAATTTCGGATATAAGTAAACCAATAAATACTTTTACAGTATTATTGGATTTTACGTTATATTAATAAAATTTATTGTAATTCAATCTATTTCTATAATAGCAAAAAATGCATGCCTCTTCTTTATAAAAAAATTTAACGAACATGTATGCGTTAATTAAAATGTGGTATATAATTCTCATTATGCACGCACGCAGACAATATTTAGAAATCCATTGTTATTCTGTAACTTTTTGTGAAATTTAATTCTTTGAAATAGTACATAAGAGGAGTTAGCTATTCAAAAAACGATCTGACGTATTTCTCACTAGTAATGCAAATGTTTAACGGAAGTTCAAAGTTACAATAATGGAATTCATAGGAGGTAGGGATGTTCTTTGTTATAAAGACTCGCCGTTTTCCGCTGTCTCGTCTTTCAGTTGCGAGTCGTCACCGAACCAGTTAATGAGCTCGTTAAGTTCTTTATAATAAAATACATTGTAAATACAAATAGTTTCTATACAGTGAAAATTAATAACAAAATTAATTATAAATATCCATCATAATTGAAAAATCTCATAATTGATGAGATAATATTTCGACAACCAACTTCAGCAACATTGTTTCTTTTCTTCGTATTGACGGAATTAGAAGATAATCCTGGGAACGATGTCTGCGGCGAAATCAACCAAGAAGAATTACAAAGCACCTGAACCTGGCGAAGAAATCGTTATCTCTGGTATTGCCGGTAGATTTCCAGAATCCAAAAATGTGGAAGAGCTCAAAAACAATTTACTAAATAAGGTAGACATGATCACGGATGATGATCGCCGGTGGAAATTAGGTAATTAATAGATCAGAATAAACAAAAGTTTTAATTGCTATAAATATATATAAATGGACATATTGTTATTAGCATTAATATATACCAAATATTAAATCTCTTACGCAGACAAGTATGTTTTACATACTTTTTCCATAAAATGATATCAAATAATATATATGTGTATAAATTTACATATAATTTTATGTTAATTTTTCTATCTAAAATATGTAATCATATCTAATATACGTAAAACGTAGAGATACATATAACTCTTTGAATAATACATATATATGATACATATAATAATTATATATCTAATACAGTTGAATGTGTCTATTTTTCTTTTACTTACGTAATTAACACTCAGGATGGACATGATGATTTATTATGTTTTTATAAATGCCAACAGATCATCCAGATATCCCTCAGCGTACAGGAAAGATTAACGATGTTGGCAAATTTGACGCCCTGTTCTTCGGGGTCCACTTCAAACAGGCCCACACGATGGATCCGATGTGCAGAATGTTACTGGAGCATGCTTACGAAGCCGTCGTTGACGCGGGAATTAATCCAAAGCAATTGCGTGGGTCGCGAACCGGCGTTTTTGTGGGGGCGTGTTTCTCAGAATCTGAAAAGACCTGGTTTTACGAAAAATTACAGGTACGTTAGTATTATGTCAGTATTAATGCGCGTCAGTATATTACGTAACAATAGATAGACGAGTTAAAAAGAATAGAAATTCACTTTGTCAATCTAAATTTGGATGCAAAAGGAATTTCAAAGGTCAGAAATTTCACATTTCTGCGAAATTTCTAATTACTCGCCTGCTTATTGATAAAAATAGAGGATAGAAAAATGTAGGAGGCGAAGATGTTAGCAATTAAAGTGAAAAATTATTTTCTATTCTTAATTTTCTTGTGATGATTAGGTAAATGGCTTTGGAATTACCGGGTGCAGCAGAGCTATGCTGGCAAATAGGATTTCCTACTGGCTAGGAGTGACTGGACCATCTTACACTCTGGATTCCGCCTGTAGCTCGAGCTTGGTCGCGTTGGAGCACGCTTATCGGTGCTTGCAAGACGGCCAATGCGACTCCGCTATCGTGGGCGGATCGAATCTGTGCCTTCATCCCTACGTATCATTGCAATTTGCTCGTCTCGGTACGATTCCTCGTTCTTGATTACGTTGCAACGTGAAAAAAAGAGAACTCACGTTTCCTTGTAAATATTTATTGTATGCAGAATCCCAAATAAAAAGAAAATTATACTATTATTAATTAGGTAATTACGTGCAAACGGTTTTGCATTAAAAATGCAATACGACTCTTTTTATTAGTTCTAATGTAAATAATGTAAATAGTGTAAGTAATATATGTAAAGTATCAATAGTAAGAAGCATACATTATTGATATTTATAATATAAATCATACATATATAGGATGTGATCCCGTAAAAAATTAATAATATAACAATTCTAATGATAAGTCGAAAAGATAAAGTAAGATTTTTTTAATAAAAAGTTTCGTTCTCAAGATAATCAATGAATACCGTACAAAGAATTGAGAATATAATAGGCGATTATTTTCGTATATTTTATGGTAATGATGATTGCAGGGGTTTTGTCGCCTGATGGTCGCAGCAAAGCGTTCGATGCCGACGCGGATGGCTATGCTCGCAGTGAGACGATTTCCGTCATATATCTGCAGAAGGCGAAGAACGCGAAACGGATCTACGCCACGGTGGTCTACGGCAAAACAAACTGCGACGGTTACAAAGAGCAGGGCATCACGTTCCCGTCGAGTCTGATGCAGGGCAACTTGCTGAAAGAATGCTACGAGGATTGCGGCTTATCGCCAAACAATCTGTCCTATCTAGAATGTCACGGTACCGGCACTAAAGTCGGCGATCCCGAGGAGCTCAACGCGATTGAAAAAGTCATCTGCAAAGAGAGAACTGCGCCTTTGTTGATCGGTTCTGTTAAGTCGAATATGGGTCATCCCGAGCCCGCTAGCGGTCTGTGTCAAATTATCAAGGTAACTCTTTTTTTTTTTAGAAATATCGCGTTTACAATGTTTAACAATGTTAACAATCCTTTTGCAAATCTCTAGAAACGAGAAGGGTAAAGTTAATTAAATATTTTTCGATTTTTCGACAAAGGAATACTATATACATATATTGATTTACATTTTTAGACGATAAACTATTTTAGTTGTGGATAATTCTTTCAGAGCTAGCAAAAAAAGTAGCTATATAAATCCCAATTTTAATTTAGCGATTAGCTTTCTGTTCTATTTCTTAAGTAATGTAGATAATTCTTTTGAATCCAAATTCACAGATTTGGATAAATTCAACAAGTTTTTGGATATTAAGATTCGAATTATTCGAATTTTTCAGATATTAATACTTCAATAATAAGATAAGTTGACGAATTAATTATTCAGGTACTCGAATTCTAGCAAATTGGCATTATATTTATAATTCCCACTAAAATCCTTCAATTCTTCCGGATTAAAATCAGCTAAAATTGTTACAAACAGCCGTCCAACGTCTATATCACGTTGTTGCGTATCAGTTCTTGATCAAGTAGTTAAGCTAGTAAGGCAGGAACTACAAATGTATGTACTGTAATAGCTTTGTTATCGTCCGATTACTGAAGTCAAGCAACGTTGGGTATGGTTAGTATGTAACGTTGGCATCTAATTTTTTTTTTACGTTCCTTTCATTACAGCAAGAAATAGAATATAAATATTTTACTATAATTAACTCTTATAAATTTAACTTTGTCAAAATCCTCTTAAAATAAAAAAAATGTTATTACTTATTTAAAATTTTCTAGAATCTTAATATCTAGTTGGATTTATCCGAATAGTAACAAATATAAATTTTATTTAGCCCTAATTTTTTAAATCCTAATTAAAATTGTTGCCAAAATATTGCAAGTATTCGAATATTTGACTGAAAGAAATAAACAGGAAATAGCTTTTAGGTTTATGGTATATTAATTCATTAATCAACATTTACCATAGGTAATAATAGCAATGGAAACCGGAATAATTCCACCTAATTTACATTACAACCGACCACGAGAAGGTTTGAAAGCTCTCGAAGATGGCAGGCTCAAGGTCGTCACCGAGCAGACACCATGGGATGGTGGTTACGTGGGTATTAATTCCTTCGGTTTCGGAGGTGCCAATTGCCACGTCGTATTGAAATCTTATTCGAAAAAGAAGATCAACAATGGAGCACCATCTGATGATTTACCGAGACTCGTAACAGTATCTGGACGTACGGAGGACTCTATTAAAGTATTCTTAAGCGATGTAAGTAAAAACTGATGAATAATCAAGACGTTGGAGAGAAAGATCATATAAAAATTAAATAATATAAAACATAGAAAATGAATGAAATATATCGGTCATAGATTAATAATGTAAAATTGGAATTAAAATTTATATCTTTAAATATACCTACACGAAGTTCGACAGATTTCCTTAGAGAAAAATCGACACAGAGCGAAATGTTCATCGAGACATTCTAATCGATTGGATTTGTTTTAGATTTATGGAAAAATTTATTTTTATCTTTTCGTAGATCGAGAGACATCCGGTAGATATTGAATATATCCGCCTGCTGCACGACATTCACTCTGAGGATATCCAAGGGCATCTGTATCGAGGCTACACAATAGTCGGCTCGAAAAAGACGGAGCATATCCCAAAGGAAACGGAAAATTATTTGGGAACTACGAGACCAATTTGGTTCGTATTTTCCGGTATGGGATCGCAATGGCCTGGCATGGGTACGTATCGTGTTAAATCCTTTTTAATTTCTAAAAATGAAAATGATATATTTTATCCTGATACCTTTTTGTTTATTCGACTTGTTGAATTGTTCTAAATAGGTATCGATCTGTTGAGATTCCCCGTCTTTGCCGAAGCTGTTAGAAAATGCGACGCCGTCTTACGACCGCGCGGCGTAGATATTATTGATATACTGACAAATAAGGACAAATCTACTTTTGACAATATTTTGAATTCGTTTGTGGGTATCGCGGCAGTACAGGTGAGCAGTATATAATCATGCGACACACATTCCCGATATCAGACATAATAAAAATAAAAATTTTTTTTAATTAAAAATGTCAGAAATTAAAATAATTAACAAAATTATTATTAATTAATAATAAATTATACAATGAGATATATTAATATTCTTATATAAAAAATTATACATATTTAATTTTATTTTAAGTAAGACAAGAATGACTAGATATCACTTTAGTTAGCATTATTTTAATTAAGAATTTATAATTAAGATTTTAAGCGTGTAATATCAATATTTAAATTTGAGAGGTTTCTTATTATTCTTCATCGTATTCTGATATAATATGAATTTTATAGATTGGTCTGGTCGATCTCCTCACATCGGTGGGCATCGTACCGGATAATATTATTGGTCACTCCGTCGGAGAGCTCGGTTGCGCTTACGCAGACGGATGCTTCACCGCCGAACAAATGATCTTATCGGCGTACTCGAGAGGTTTAGCGTCCATCGAAACTAAAGTAATTTTCGGTTCGATGGCGGCTGTTGGTCTTGGCTACGAGGACATCAAAGATATGTGCCCACCCGACATCGAAGTGGCTTGTCATAATGCTGCTGACAGTAGCACCATTAGTGGACCCGCTGAATCAATGAAAGAATTTGTCGCCCAATTGCAGGTTCTATTATTGTCTAACTTATTGGTTTTTTTTAAATAAAAAAATTCTTCTAATCTGTATTGATAAAAAATATAACATAGATTTATGCAAATTTATTTTTATTATTTTAAACGGATTTAAATGTGATATTTTAACAATGCAAAACGCGACGCTACAACAATTTCCAGCGTGTTAATTAAAATCTAACAATACACGCGACATTTGTGTACGTATATGACATTTTCATTGTGGTTTTATTTATCACGTTTTCGAATTATAAATATTTCCCAACAATTTTTTTTTTCCCCCAATATTTGTTCCAACTAAGTTTACGTACATTTAACCAGGCTAAGCAAATCTTCGCGAAGGAAGTGCCATGCAGCAACATACCCTATCACAGTCGTTACATCGCGCCCGCCGGGCCAAAACTTCTGGGTTATCTGAGCGAGGTAATTCCTCAACCGAAGCCACGCAGCCGAAAATGGGTGAGCTCGTCTGTACCGCGCAACAACTGGTCCACCCCGTCTGCCAAGTTTTCATCCGCCGAATACCACACCAACAATCTTCTGAGTCCCGTACTATTCGAGGAAACGTCGCGTATGATCCCGAAGGATGCCGTGACCATTGAAATCGCACCCCACGGTCTACTGCAAGCTATCCTGAGACGATCCCTCGGCCCGGGAGTCACGAATATCGCGCTCACCCAGCGCGGTCACAGGGACAACGTTGAGGTTTTCTTGCAAGCGATCGGCAAGCTCTACAATACAGGATTACAACCGGATATTGCGAGTCTCTATCCGCCCATCGAGTATCCAGTTAGCTGCGGTACCCCAATGATCTCACCTTCTGTTAGGTAGGTTTGCAGAAATCATTTAAATTATTTTAAATGTTTGGTTATCTGAAATAAAACAAGAATTCTTTTCTAATGTATTAAAATGTAACTGTCCTTCGATCATTACTCTTACGAAGTTCCAATTAACAAGAAAAATGAAGGAAAATTGCACGAAAATTATTTTGAGAATCCTATTAAGTTTTATTGAGAGATTAACATAATAAACTGAAATAAATGATTTGATTTCCTTTAAGATGGGAACACACTGACGACTGGTACGTAACGTCGTATAAGACGCAAAAGAAGATCACTTCCGGAGAGAGAGTCGTTTCTTTGTCGGTAGCTGACGAGACTTATGAATTATTGTCCGGTCATGTTATCGATGGGAAGAATTTAATACCCGCCATGGAATACCTTGCTATGGTTTGGGAAAGTATTGGTATGTTGCATGGGCAAATACACACAGAGCTATCGGTCATTTTCGAAGATGTCAGCTTCATCCGTGCTACCCATCTACCGAAAGAAGGCGAAATTAACTTAACAGTGATGGTTCAAAGAGGTATTCTCGATGTTTCTATTCATATAAAACATACAGAGTACTACCGTGATTAACAATCATTGCCATTTTATCGACATGTCTTAACTTACATATCAATTGCATTTAACAATTTATAGTCATGGCAACAATCGCATTTATTTATATCTTATATAGGATGCATAATATTTCATTTTTAATCTTAAAAGATTTAATCTTTTTGATTGCTGCTCGAAATTTTCATGTGATCGAAAAATCCAAATTTCAAGACTAAATTTTAAATTGTTCGAACTGTGCAAGCCTGACGTTTGTATATTCAAACATTTGTATATGTTCTCATTAATTATATTTTAATTAATTAATCGCGATAATTATTTCTGCAGGTACTGGAAGATTCGAGATAACGGAAAATGGTGCTGCAGTTGTGACTGGATTTATTCGAGTCGTGAAGAACCCTGCGCAAGAAAAGATACCTGCTGCGCTTTTGCCAGAAGATGACGACGAGGAAGAAGTATTGAATACTAAGGATATTTATAAAGAGCTAAGATTGCGGGGATATCAATATTCAGGCATTTTCCGTTCCTTAAAAAGCGCATCTATGTCAGGGAAGAAGGGACACATTGCTTGGATGAGTAATTGGGTAACGTTCCTCGACAACATGCTACAGATGATGATTCTTGGAATGAAAACGAAAAATTTATACGTACCTACCAGAATACAAAAGATCGTGATTGACACCAAACTTCACCACCAGGAAGTCCGAAATCAAGATTCAGTAGACAAACGTAAGTTTATACATTTCGTTTTTCAACTTGGTAAATATTTCACGAGGTTTGTTCTTGCATAAGAAGATTAACTATACATTTCTTAATTCAAATCATAGCGTGGGCTAGCAATGAATTTTTAATCGTTGTCAATATAATTTATACGTGTGACTTTTGTTCATCTTTCCGTTTAGATCAAAATAATTTTTTTGCAGCTCTTACTCTTAAAGAAATTTAAATTAGAGATATTTTGTAAAATATTTTTCAATAACGTGCTGAACTTTCAACTTCACACACTTTTTATACATATAAATGTATTTAAAAAAGTCATACTATAAGCAATATCAATTCGCAATCTTAATGAGAAATATTATGTATAATATTATATAATCGATAATTATTTAATTGTTGTTTAAATAAGTCAAAATTATAAATTGTTTTCTCTATTACTCTTATCATAATTCTTACATTAATAATTCTGATATCTTATAATTACACGTATATAAATACTGCACTTTTCCGTTGCAGAATTCCCCGTACACGTGTACGAAGAATGGGAAACCATATTATCAGGGGGAGTCGAAATCCGTGGTGTCAAGGCTACGGCTATACCTCGCCGACTGCCAGCTAGTGACCCAATCCTCGAAGAATATAAATTCGTGGCTCATCGCGATAGAGCGCAAACATCCCTGAAGGAGGCGATCAGATTGTCTACGCAGATCGCGCTCGAATATCATCAAGCTATTCATGTGAAGACCATCGAGTTGATCGACGACTCCGACAATGTGACAGCGGATAAATTAGTATCACCGATGCTTACTGAGATTCTGAATGACTTGCCTTTAATTCAACCGAAGGTATATCTGTCAGCACCATCTGATCGTTTCGACGACAAATCATTACTCTCGAATGTGATCTCCATGGACATTAATAATGTGTCTAAAGAAGAGAATATTATGCTTGCCATCGGTATCGGGCTACTATCAAGAGATAAGAAAACACAATTGGAGCAGATCCTACTGAAACTGAAAAACGGCGGTTTTGTATTGACACGAGAAAGATCGTTCAAAGCCGAAAATCTTTCGACATCTTCGAAGCACGACTTACAATTAGACGTGATTCTAGAGAAGACTATTGGCGAAGAGACTATTGTACTTTTAAAGAAAAAGAAGAAACAGCTGATCAGAAAAACGGAAATCATTCATGTTAACAACGATGAGTTCACTTGGCTCGAGAAATTGAATTCGTTAATGAATGCGGAAAATGAGACCGCCAACATGAGGATAATACTCGTCAGCGAGGGAGACTTGGAAAGTGGTTTGCTAGGCTTCGTGAATTGCTTGAGAAAGGAACCAGGCGGAGAAATAATCAGAAGCATATTGATACAAGATACCAAAGCTCCTAAGTTTTCCCTACAAAACCCATTATACTTGGAACAGCTTCAGCTGGATTTGCCGATCAACGTATTGAGAACGGGAAAGATATGGGGTTCCTACAGACATCAACCGCTACCGAATCTACAGCCGAAGCTTGTCCGTCATGCGTATGTCGAACAAATGGTATGTAGTAATACGTAAGAAAACATACCGTATTCTGAAACATCTTGCATAGATGTATGTACACACACATATATTTATACATTATTATTACTTTTATATACGCAGTTATATAATATTATATATTATAGTATTATATATAATATATAATTACTCCATTTTTGTATAATATATATCTTTGAAATATAGATACCTGGTGACTTAAGTTCGCTTCGTTGGATCCAGGGCTCTATACAGCCTGATATTAATCAAAAGGATCTAGTCTATGTAGTGTATTCGCCTCTCAACTTTAGAGATATCATGATGAGCACAGGAAAACTCGCTATGACTAATAACACATCGCGTACGCAACGATTCGACGAAAGCACAGTTGGCTTCGAGTATGCTGGTATCGATACCGCTGGTCGTCGCGTGATGGGACTTTTCTTCCAAAAGTAATAATCTTATCAAAAATATATTTGTATACTTTACATTTGTAAAATCATACATTGAAGTATCGTTTTTATTATACTTTCATCATTTAGAAAAGGGACATACTACACAATGAAAGTATTAAGTTCCGGCATATTTTCAAAAGTTTATTAACGTATTTAATGATTGGATTATCGTAGACACACGCGAGAGCTTGAAATTTTCGATTTTTGTACGATCAATAAATTTAT
Source organism: Temnothorax longispinosus (assembly GCF_030848805.1). Lineage (NCBI taxonomy): Eukaryota > Metazoa > Arthropoda > Insecta > Hymenoptera > Formicidae > Temnothorax > Temnothorax longispinosus. The sequence continues at coordinate 27,874,802 of NC_092358.1, forward strand.
ACTTTTTCAGATGTATAACGAATGTCGTCAAACCCGATAGAAAATTGTGCTGGTACGTGCCTGACAACTGGTCATTGGAAGACGCGGCCACCGTGCCATGCGTGTACGCAACATGCTATATCGCGCTGTATCAGCGTGGCGATATGAAGAAGGGCGACAAAGTGCTCATTCATTCTGGCACTGGTGGCGTCGGTCAGGCGGCGATACATCTTGCCCTTAATGAAGGCTGCGAAGTGTTCACCACTGTGGGAACGCCTGAAAAACGCAAGTTCATTCGCGAGATGTTTCCGTCGATCCCAGATGATCATATTGGCAATTCGCGCAACACCAGCTTCGAGCAAATGATACTTCAGCAGACGAATGGCGACGGAGTAGACATCGTTTTAAACTCGTTGGCCGAGGAGAAGCTCCAGGCGTCGGTTCGCTGTCTGGCGCAGGGCGGTCGTTTCCTGGAGATCGGCAAGTTTGATCTCGCTGCAAATAATCCCTTGGGAATGATGATCTTCTTGAAGGAAGTCAGTTTCCACGGAATTCTACTCGACAATCTGCTTTCTTCTACAACAGACGAAGAAAAGACAAACCTGCATGATATGTTAAACGAGGGCCTGAAAAATGGAGCTATCAAACCGCTCGTTAGAAAAGTCTTTAAAAAGGATGAATTGGAAACGGCCTTCAGATATATGGCGGCTGGAAAACATATAGGCAAGGTAAAAATAAATGCAGTTGATGGCAATCTATTGTAATATTATGTTCAAATCTGTTAGGAATTGCTAAAGTATTGCTAACATTTTGTTTACTGGGAATAGTAACTATACACGACCAACTGCTGTCAGCTGTTCTATTGCAATGTTATAGTCACTTAACGATGCTCCCAAGCTTTGAAAAGAGCATTAAATTTATTGCTAGAGTAAATCAAAATTTGCGATAAACTAAAAGAAACTTAACAATTAAGACTATGTTACATATCTTTTATAGGTGCTTCTGAAAATTTGCGATGAGAAGAAGGTCCTTGAAAACAAACCTATTGTCGCTGATCCTCGATACTACTGCGACAGTAATAAAACTTACCTCATCCTGGGTGGACTAGGTGGTTTCGGATTGGAACTGGCCGACTGGCTGGTACGCCGAGGCGCTAAAAATTTGGTGTTGACATCAAGAACGGGAATAAAGAACGGTTATCAGCGCTTGAAGGTCGAGCTATGGAAATCTTACGGCGTGAACGTGCTTATCATCACGGGGGCGGACGCTTCAAGTCGCAAGGATTGCGAATTTATACTGAATTCCGCGGAGAAACAGGCCCCGGTGGATGCGATCTTCAATCTCGCCGTGGTGCTGAAGGACGGCATTTGCGCGAATCAAACGCCGGAGTTATTCGAGGAGAGTTTCAGGGCGAAAGCTTGGGCTACGAAGATGCTGGACGAGCTATCCAGAAGTTTGTGCAAGCAACTTCGGCAGTTCGTAGTTTTCTCCTCGGTTTCTTGCGGCAGAGGGAACGCTGGACAGACGAATTACGGCATGGCTAACTCCGTGATGGAGAGAATTTGCGAGCGCAGAGCGGCGAACGGTCTACCGGGGCTGGCTATTCAATGGGGCGCGATAGGTGAAGTTGGCCTCGTCGCCGAGTGGCAGGATAACAATAAAGAGCTCGTCATTGGCGGTACTTTGCAGCAAAAGGTATCGTCCTGCCTTGAGAAGTTGGAGAACTTCTTGTTGCAGGATCGCCCGGTGGTGTCTAGCATGGTGGTAGCGGAGAAGCGTGTAGGTGCTTATGGAGCCGCCAACATTGTGGAGGCCGTGGCGAATATAATGGGTAAGATTGTTGTCATTTTAGGGGATAGTCTTTTCTAAAACAAAATCAAAAGAGAGGAATCTATAAATTATATACATTACGCAAGGGGTAAAATATTAATTGCCGTTTAAGTATATTTTTAGTAAAATCAATATTTCTGGAATCAAAATCATATATGTTATATATATATATATATATGTTATTTATATTATTTATTTCTACTATTCCCACTGGATAGATGTCGATTTTAATAATTAATGCAGAAAATTTTTTCAAATAAAATTGCTGATATATTATGTCGTGTTGTTCAAGAATATACATCACCACCGATACACCAAGTTTAATTACATGTCTCGATACTTTTGCAGGTCTGAAAGATTTGAAGATTGTGGCTCAGAACACGTCGTTGGCCGAACTCGGCATGGACTCGATGATGGCCGTGGAGATTAAGCAAACACTGGAACGTGAGTACGATATCTTCCTCACCGCGCAGGACATCCGCAATCTGAACTTTGCCAAACTGACGGAGATGCGCGATAAGGAGTTGGAACGAGAGAAAGCACAGACTCAACAGGACGATGAACAGAAAGCCGAGATATCTGGCATGCAACTGTTGATATTTTTGGGTAACGAAGCGTTGTCTGCCGAGACCCATATGGATTTACAAACATGGATGAATCCGCGCAAGATCAAAGTGTTCCTCTTGCCGGGTATACAGGGTTGCGGACAGATATTTAATCCACTGGCGTCGAAGATCAAACCTATCGCAACAGCCCTGCAATATGGATTGACACAAACTGGGCGTAACTATACGTCTATACCGGAATACGCCGATATGCTTTTATCAGTACGTATACACGGAAGGGCACGAATAATAAATAAAATTAGATATTCATTCGATATTTCCTTTGACGAATGCTTTTGTTGAATCGAAAAGTGCTCGTCCATGCGGGATGACATACGTTTTATTGAAATTTCCAGTATATCTTGCCAAAGGCGGAAGAGCAAAGAGGTTTCGCTATAATCGGATATTCGTTCGGCTCGTTAATTGCCCTCGAATTAGTGAAACGATTGGAAAAACGAGGTTTGAGTGGTCGATTGGTGCTGATTGACGGTGCTCCTGACATGCTGAAAATGACTTTAGAGCAATATCTTCCATCCGCTACAGAGGAAGAACTTCAAAATAATATCTTGCTTACTATCATGGATACCATGCAATCAACTTTAAGCGGAAAGGTAGATTTTACTGGCTGCTAAAATACTTCTCGATCGTATTCGAGCATATTCTTGTTGTCAATATCCTGTTTATTATTATTTTTTTTTTTCATAGCTACTTTTGGATGTCGAGAAATGTAAGACCTGGGAAGAGAAGTTAGATATTTTCCTTTCGTACCTTCCTGATAAAACTTCGATCGAAACTAAAAAGACTTTGTGCACAACCATTTATACGCACCTTCTCGCTCTTCGAAATTACGACTCGTCATCCTTGGAACGAATACGATCGCCTATAACACTCTTGAGACCCACAACACAACTTGTCGACATGAATGAAGAAGATTATGGCTTACACAAGGTATTACGCTTCCTTCGTGTACTTTTCACAAACGTTCGAGGTTTAATTTCTCGTAATCGATACCTAATAACACTAATAAAACTTTTCAGATCACACGAGACAAGGTGGACGTGCATTACATCGAAGGCAACCATGTCACGATATTGGACAGCGATAAGGTCATAGCGGCGATTAACGGAGAACCGTTGCGGGATCCTAAAGCATTTAGGAAACTTTTAGCGGAAGACCGGCCGTTCGAATGTGAAGACCAAGAACGTTCAAGAGTCTAAATTACATATTAAAGGCCTGTAATAAATAAATATATACTGAATAATATATAAATAAAAAATATATATAAAATAAATATATATAAATATATACTGAAAATCTTTAAAAACGAGAAAAAAATGATATTTTTCGTTGTAGAAAACATTCTTTTAAAGCTAGCGAAATAAAAATAATTAAGTAAATAAAAGCTAACTTAGCTAAATATATTTATATATTTAACTTGGAAACGGTAAATTTATATTTATATTTATATTTATATTTAGATATTCTAAATTAAATATATTTATTTAACTTAGAAACAACATATATGTATGTATGTATATTTTTGCCGAGTTTGGACTAAGGCTCTGAACACATGATCTGGATTTGCCAATATTTGGATATCCGAATAATGAATTCACCGAATTATCCATTATTCAAATTTGGAACTATTCGAATCATAGGGTGAAATATCTATCTATGATCTAAACAACCGAATCTACAAGTTTTTAATTTAGATTTACTCCTTCTTCTCCCCTTTCCTCATTGCAGAAAATTAATTACAACATTAATATGCAAAATTTGATTGAAGTTATGTACAACAAAAATGTAATTAAAATAGAAAGAATACTGTATTTTTTTTTTCTTGTGTTTCATAGGTATTCGGGCTTTGCTAAGTTAGCTTTTATTTACTTAATTATTTTTATTTCACTAGCTTTAAAAGAATGTTTTCTACAACGAAAAATATCTTTTTTTTTCTTGTTTTTAAAGATTTTCAGTATATATTTATTTTCACTGCGTAATTATAAAGCACACAAAGTGTAAAAGGATCTTTGTGTATATGTACAAGCATGTAAAGTTACATACAATTTCAACAAATTATGGCATATTGTGTTTTGTCATTAATTTTCTGTCAATTTTTTTTTAGTTTGCATCCCAATTCACAGATTTGATTCTTCGAATACTAAAAGATTTAAATCATTTTGCATTATTCGAATATATATGGATAATAATTATTTCAGATACAGATACAGATATTAGTCGGATATTCATAGTGCTAGCTTGGAAATATTTAAAATCGGCGAAATCCGTAGGTGATATAGGTTTTTTATTTATAAGATAAAATCATTATGTTACAAGGTTGACACAAAATTAAATTTAAAAATAAATAAATAGAAAATTGATATAAAGTTCACTTATGTAGTCATTATGTCTTTTCAATTCAATTAATCCTTGGAATTCCTAGTTTTAAATCTTTTCTTGCTTCTCTCGGGAGTACGAGGAATACAAGAATTTATTGTTAAATATTTTTGTCAGATATTTTTACTGACTTTTTTTCACATCCACTGAAAATAAATCCTTATCAAATGTAACTATACTTCGTTCAACGAGAGATTGAGAGTGGTTCTGTGCATAGGTGGGCAAAGTGGAGAGAGCGTAGCGCGCTCGTATAATACGGCATGGCAGTATGGAGGAGGGCTTTCTAAGCCTTCCGTGGGGGGAAAATCTGCGCGAGACGGCCGAATTTTCGTCCGATCTACTCTCAATCTCTCGTTGAACGGAGTATAATTAGAAGTCAAGTTATAGCAAAAAAGAGCTAACATCTGAATGATTCATTACCATTGATAAAAGTTAATCTAAAGATAATTGGCTAAACATCTTTTCTCAACGAACAATTAATACTACCAAAAATGAGGCATATACTTGGAATTTAGATAAGGCAATTAATGACGGATAAAGTAATTAATAATGCGAACGTGTGTCAATTTGCTTGCTCTAAAATTGGAAAAGGTATTAAAATTCTGGTTGCAGTTTTAATACGTCATAATCGTACTTTAATGCAAAACTAGTACATACTAATACATACCCAACCATTCATAATAAACGCTCATTACATGTTATCATTTGTTATCCTCTCGTTTTAATAATCATTTCCCACTCACTCAACATTATGTGCAAAATATAAACTAAGAACTTGTTAGTGATATATATATATATATATATATATATATATATATATATATATATATATATATAAATTTCCTCTATTCTAAGAATCTTTGTTCCGAGTCGCCGATTTTTCTCTAACTCAAGACTTCTTGCAGTGTTCTTCCATTACTAACATGAACAATTGTGAAAAAAGGACAAAACACAAAAGGACATTTTGTGCTTGTGCCATTAATAAGAATAAAGATTGACGAAAAATCTCTGAATAAAGAAAATGCTCGGTCCCAATGATCTTAGAATAAACGAGATCAACTCCATTACAAACCTCTAGTAAAATCGTTTTATTATAAAAAAGTATGGAATTAAAAATGGCAAATATACAGAATATTCCAAATCCACTACATATCCTTTGATAAATTCTTCGACCAATTTGAAGCCAATCCTTTCTTGACAGTAACGTCTAGTCTAGATCAATCATCTGCAAATTATAAGTGATTGAGAAAAAGATTTCTTTGTGAAATAAATTTACGGGAACCAGATAGATAACAAAACTATATTCATCGTTTAAATTCAACTGGAATTTATTGTAATAGAATTTTAAATTAAATTGTGAAATTTAATTAAAATGTATAAGTTAAAAGATTAAAAAGTTGTAATAAATGTACGATGACCTTCCTACACATCTTTGTTAAAATGGATTATAGATTGGCCAAAAAATTTATCGTTAAAAGAATATTCAGTTTTTTGGGACACCATATACAGGGTGTTTCAGAAGGTATGAAATAAACTTTAGGGGATGATAGGTCTCACCAAAAGAATCACTTTTTGTTAAGAAACCTGTGTCTTCTAACGCGTCCTTGTTCGATCACCTGAATGGTGTACATCACTCCAGTCGACATTAGGGAGGAGTTAATTGAAAGGATCATTTGAGGCTTTTGATCAAATCACGAACAATATTGAAATGTTCCAAGCAGTAAGAAATTCCATGCTACACAGATATGATAAATATGATCAGGTACGAGGCAGGCACTTTGAACATTTCCTGTAATAAATGTGTAAATAAAATTTAAAAAACCAACAAAAAATACAAAAACAAAATTAAAGACGCGTGGACTAATATTTTTAGACATCACGCGCAATGCTATCGTGCGAGTCGCCTTCACAGGTGATCCGAATAAGGACGCGTCGGAGGATACGGGACGTTCCGGACGTTCCTTAACAAAAATTGATTCTTTTGGTAAGATCCACCATCCCCTAAAGTTTGTTCCATACTTCTGAAACACCCTGTATACGCGTTCTATTCTCTTTAATTTTCAACATATTATTTCATTAAATGTTGTAGTTATGTATATTTTCATAACAATAATAATTTTTCTTATATACTTATTACATAAATTATATAAATAAGAAATTATAACGAAATAATGCACAATAAAGTATACATATAATGAAAGAAATATATAGCATGTTTAAATAGCAAAATCATAACAAAGTACAATGAAGTGACATGAAATCCACGATTATCGAATGAACCGAATAAAAATAATATATTAGAGATGTGATTCAAACCCGCACAACATCGCTCAAATTATTTATTACTTGATTATTATATAATAGAAAAAACCGCAGAACATATTTTATATCCCTTATCCTAATCTACATCTTGCAGATTATTGAAACTTTCTCCAATTCAGATTACAATATTTATATTTTTTTCATTCTCAATGTATATGGGGATGAAGTGAGCTGTACTAACCAGAGATCCTCATAATTCCATTGGCTCGAACGTTGATGTTGCATTGGATAATATGTTATTCAGATCGGGAATAGTGTCATTATTATTGTTGTTATTATTATTATTGTCGTCGGATGTATTCGGAATTGGCGTTGGAGTATTTCTCGTTGGCAGGATACGAAGATGCCTGTTTGGTGGTTCCCAAAGGACCAGAGCCATAGACGGCCTCTCTCTGAAAGAGAAAAAACAAACACAGATTTAGTTACCAAAATATAGTACTTTTATAAGTACTTTTATCAGTTTTTTTTCTGTCTTTCTCTCAAATAAATAAGCGTCATATTTTTTTAGATCATATAATTAATTTATATTTACAATTTAGATATAAGGGTCGACGGCAGAATTGGTTCCTCTTGCATTCGCTTGAGTTCCTCTGAAAGGACCAATCTTGGATGTAGCTCGCTCGTTTGTTCGGTATTTATTGCGTTCGTTGCATCGACATCTAGATCCATATCTAATTGCTTACGACAAGAAGACGATGGGTGAGCAGTAGAGGTCGACGGCACCGGGTTATCGGATTCGTAATTGGAACTAATGTGCAGATCTTTGAAATGTGCAGCTATTTTCTCTTCTGTTATAAACTGCTTTGTTTGACGCCTATTTGAGGAACAACACGTCGTCAGGATTTTGCCACATAATCAATCGGTAGACGCATGTAAAGTGCACGGGTACTCACATATCTACAACGTCCGGTGCTTCTAATTTTCTCTTCTGATGGACTATCGGTCCAGAGCTGGTCTCTCCAGTGAACCTAACCAATTCCGAATGCTGCAACCCTGGTACGCTCCACGGAATGGTTATCGGTGGTACCTGCGGCGTTTGCATCCATGGTCCAATCTGCTGCTGCTGCTGCTGCGGATTCTGTTGGTTTATCATCTGTTGAAAGATGGACTGCGGCGTACACAAGTGTGCTCCGCCCATGGTATTCTGAGAAATGATAAACACGCAAATAAGAAATACATCGCATACAGTAACATGGAATTTTCTTCACAACACCAATATGACAGTTTCAGTCACTTGCACTACTCTGCATTGATGCACGCTAAAGACTACTGTACATGAAATTATTTAATGAGAAAAACGTAACAGAAACATCTCGACTTATGAAGTATCCAATATAAATAATATCACATTTTTAGCGGAACGTATATATATTAAACATTTTATTGATCAAAATACTTACATTATGCTTTCGCACATAGATATTTTCATATACAGTGGCCTTTGTAGTATCTACTAAAACAAGATCGGTACATTTGCTAAAATTAGTTATGACAGAACAAATGTAACATCATCTTCTCAAATTTGCCAAAAAGAATTGAAGCCTTATTGTTTAATGAGACAAGGATATATCCAAGAGACCAATTGAAAATTAGAGCACGGGTCAGAGTATTACTAAAAATGCATTGTATAAAATTGACAGAAATTATTAGATTACGCCCGATGACTCAGAACCGTTTAATTAGGTCTGTTTTATATCGCCGCACTGGACTGCACTAGAACTTCCCTTCTCGCTTTCGCCAAATTGTGCAAACATATACCTATTTCACTTCAAGTACAGAGAGCGTACGCTAGTTCAGCTGGTTCGGCAACAGAAAAACAGACCCCTCTTATTTTTTGTTCTGTATCACTCACTGTCATTTGGGATGTACCGGGCCGTACGTCTACTCGTGGGTCTCGTGGATCCAGGGTATCGCTCAATTACCTGCAAAAACGTCATATTAGCGTTAACGTCTGTTCACTATTTATAGAACTCGAAGGCTCGAAGGTAAATAAACTCTATGCTAAACGATTACGAATGAATCATCTCGATTTGGACGCTAACCTGTACGTCTCGGATCACGGACGAGCGTCGCGTCGTTGTGCCTCGTAATCGTATTCACCCTGAGAAGGCGTACAGAAGCGGTACCGTATACCGATTTAACGGGCGCTTCGCGTCTCGCTCTATAATCGCCGCGCCATGAGCCGAGAGGCTTCGCGGGACACCATATATATTTTCCCCAGAAAATTCGCGAAACTTCACGAACTCCTCTCCACTCTCCACCCGAACCTTTCCCCCGTACCGCAATGTTTATACAGCCGACTCCAATATCTCCAGTTGTATTTGTGTTGGTTTGTAGGTTGTATTCCCCATCCTATTCTTAACCCTTCGGCTCCGTCAGCTGCTCTCCTACTTCTTCATACTCGCCACGTGACCACGCGTGCGCAGGACGGTAATTACTGTTGTGCCGGTTGTGCGCAAGATCAGCCTCGAACGATTCACGCGCACCGCGACGTTGTCACTCTGCGCATGCGTCGTCACGTGGAAAATGTTGGGTGGTGGGGTCAACGGGTGAGGAACGGAAAGCGGGAAGAGGGGAAGTAGTTAAGAGCGGGGTGATATGAACAATGATACGGAGATTCCGGATTCGACTGTGATCGCGATGTGTTTTTATCTCCTCTATTCTGTAAAATTCTTTAGAACTGAACATTTGTTCGATTTTTGAAAAATTTTGAAAGATTTCTTCGTTAATCTTCAGTCTTCAGGCCCAAAACGATGTACTTTTCATGCTAGATTGCATATAAGCATTATTATTAGAGAAATGCGTCACATAACAAATTTTAAATAATATAATTTATTATTCGTTATTTATGTGTACGTATAAATAATATGAATATAATATATGTATTATATTCATATTATGTAGAGTTTGATTCAAATCGCCCTAATGCGCATTTCTATCGATGCAGACTAATTAATCTCGGTTTAAATTACTTTTCATCTTTGTTCAATTCTTAGAATTGAAAGAAGATAAAAAGTAAGTTAACTTACATCGATAGAAATAGACATATATTGTGCAGATCTTATTATCGAATTTTCCTCGATAATAAGGAGATAAAATGTTCACTGCGTTCTTTCAAATAATGCACATGTAATCATTAGGTGCGAAAAACACACTTCAGCTTTATTGTACATGGCGTAAATTGTATCTGATCTAATGATGATAAGTCTCGTCAATTTTTTCATCAAACAATAGCAAAGATACGTCGAATTTACAGCGATAACAATAAAGCTAATAATATGGACAGCATTTATAAATGTTACGTAAAAAATAAAATCAAGAAGCATTCATAATTTACACATAGCGTTATATAAGAAGAGATTAAAGATTTGTGATGTACAACTTGTATATAAAATATATGATTTTATATTACAAATATTTCTATATATTTCTTAATTATTTTATTTGTTAAGGGCTGGTTGTTTCAACCTGTTGATATACTATCTAATAGTTAAATCATATATATGTCTTTGTTTATCCTTTACATTAGACAAAGATAGACATATGATTTAACTATTAGTTAGCTTACCAACAGGTTGGAACAACCGGCCCTAAGAGTATATAATATTTTTATTCACATATTTATAATTCTGACATAAAAACATTAGCGATGTATTATATACGCATATTTTGGTAAATAATATCACTAACTTATCAAATTAATTATTATTATTAGACAATAAGTATCTACCTCTATATCACAGAATTAAAAGTTTGGAATTATTTCGGAAATATATATTTTATTTATCGAAAAATATGTTTTATGCACGTACGAAACTCTGGCATAACAGAACATTTAATTCTGTCGCTCGTGTTATACCTATGATCTTGTCACGCGTATGTTACACGATTTTGTCAGCATTTTTGTCACGCAAATAGCCACGTAACTTTTATACACACGAAGGCACACAGATTGCGTAACTTGTTATGTTCTTCGGTTTCGCCAATAATTTTTATTTTATTACCAAACTATCCAAAGTTTTGGCATATATATGAATTACAGGATTTGCCGCTAAAAGTTTCAATATAGAGAACAAAAAAAAACCCCGACAATTCTAAAAATATTTTTAAACAACTTCGAACACATCGATGATTCTATATTGGAGTATATTTAATTAAGAGAGGAAACGTAAACACTTGCCACTTGTGAAAAAAATTTAATCAAGAAACGTCGTGCCATTGTGATATAAAAGCGTATGAACACAGCGAATTGCATTTTCGTTAATCGCCACTGCTAAAACCAGTTTGATTGCAAAAGGTCGATGCGTGTGTGTGTGTGTGTGCGTGAAAGGCGGAGAATATCAGGGAAACCTTTCTCCTCGCGGGATACGATAATTTAACTTTGCGGAATGCTGACGCGTCGTATAAAATTATTCGCACAAATACTATATCGCGGTATTATATTGTCTCGCAGCTCGTTATCTGCGACGATCCTCGTACATTGGTATTACCAAGAAACATGTTATATACTTCCGCAGGTACGCATTATATCATCGACATAGTTGCTACTTATCTGATTTTTCACGGATGGTAATTTATTATAATTGGACTGAAAAAATGATTGGAATAAAAATTAGCTTTGAAAAATCATTAAATCACTTAAGTTTTGTCGCTTCAAACTGATAATATTTCGAAATGAAATACGACATGTGTCCATATACTCAAATTATAAGTGATTGAAGAAGAGGCTCTTCACTGCCGGAAGAGCTAAAAATAGAAATGTTTCAAAAGTACAAATAACAAAATCATATTCCACAATTAATTTAAAATGATTTTTTTTTTCTCCATAAAATTTTATTTTAAAGTTGTGGAAATATTTAACGTTGAAAATTGATAAATTGATAAATGATCTTTTCTCTGAGATCATTGCTGAGGAAAGACCATGATTTCAGATTCCTCGAAGAATCAGTCATTAAAATTAAAATCACGGAATCTACACTATAGAAGATATTCAGTAAAAGAAATCCGATGAAGGACAAATTTCGATTAATAATAATATTTTGATCTCTCTCCACGCACTACGACGACATGGAAGCACACGATGAGCAATCGGAATATCCTGCGTTAGATGAAAATAGACAAACGAGTCGACGCCGCTTGAATACAAAATTATCTTCGATAGTCGCGAGTTTTCATAATCGCGAGTTTTTTTATTTGCTAAAGCTTCGGTAATCCCCTCATGCAGCAAAAAAAAAAAGGTAAAATGACTACTAAACTGACGTAGTCCGACGACTGTGTTATACAGGGTCTCCGCATATTCCGGCGATTACGTGCTAAACACATATGAAGTAACGTGGCACACAGGTGATTAATTCCGCCTGTCATATATAATGTAGGCTCCTCCATAAATAATACTGCCGTTTATTCCGCGCCATGCTTTTACGAGGACTGATTTGCAGTGTGTTGCAGACATGGCTAAAGCAAATTCGAGGACAATAAGGAAGCGATAAGACTTTAATATAATTGCGCTTTATCTTCCGCCATGAACGATTCATCGTTTCGCAATTCGCCACATTGTTCGGCGTACTTGTTTCGTTGCGATCGCCTTATCGCCAATGGACAAGAAAAACAAACGTCATTGGCCGCAACATTGGTCTCTAGGCGAAGCACGTGAGAGGTGAATCGCGCATCGCCACACAATCGCACATGGATACGCGCGGGAGGCCACACGGCCAGTTATTATGTCGCAGATATGGCTCGAAGGTAATTAATACTATTATTATGATTCAGACAACTACGTCATGTCCGTACTTTGGCTAGGCGATCCTTCAGTCTTCGGTCGGAGCTCCAGTGCACAGCCTCGCGGCCGCTCCGCGTCTTCCGTCATCCGTGTGGTGCCCACACACAGCACATATGCATCTCACCGTCGCGTGTTTCCCCGACGCTTTGAGCACCGTCCTGAGAGATAGCAACGTGTCGCTTGTGGCCGGCGATACAGCGACGTGGTAGTCCAATATAGCGCTCCTGACTGTGCGATTCCACGGCGATAATAAGCCGCAGCTGTTGGCGATGTCGAGGCGATTAATTTATAATCCAAATGATTGCGCGATCGCATACGGAACTTTATGCGAACAGTAGAAGTGAATTGTGCGTGTAATATACCTTGACATACCTGCGTGTCCCGAGTATCCGTTCGTTTAACACCTCGTCGAAAGTGGCAGAGACGAACAATGCGCCGAATGCGTAAACACTCAAAGAGATAGTCCGTGGGATTTCCTTGTTGTACAAACTCCTACCGCTGAATGGGGAGAGTCCGGAGAGTCAATCAAGAGATGAGTGCCTTCGTCGACTGCATCCAGGGCGAGAAAACGCCGAGTGCGAGATTAAACGCGAGTACCACGCTCAGCGATATGGAGGAGGACGCGAGAGGTAGCAAATTCAACAAGTCAACGCAGAGCGATATCTCGCTATCGGCGTGGAGGCTCCCTTGTGGCGGGCAGAGATCCAGGCCGGTGTCCTTGTACCTGCCGACGAAGCAGATCCCGATGAGCGAGTCGAGCTTAAGTTCCACGCACAGCTCCAGAAGCACGTTATACCCCGTTCAGAGCGAGATTGTCTTATCAGCTAGAAGCAGACACAACAATAATAGATACGTCTCTCTGGACATGAGATCGATCAACAATCTTCCGTATCCTAGTCCGCATTCCAACAGCCACATTTTAGGCAATAGTGCACCGTACACGTGTTCCTGTACGTGCGCGGGCTCGCCGCCGCGGCCGCCTCCGCCGGCACCGTTCTCGCAAACTGAAAGCGACGATCAGGACGGGGCCGAGAGTCTCTCGTGGAGAAGGCTTCACATGAGCAGGGCGAAGCTGAAAGCAACTGCAACCACATCTGAGCTTCTTAGTGGATTTGCAATGGTAAGCGTAATAATAATTAATATTAAACATGATTTTTCAAGTTTAAAAATCTTCATGGTTTTTTTTGTCTATTTCAAAATTTTTTGAGCTTCAACATAATGTGCTTACTATCGAAGATGTAAGAATACGAGTGACATGATGCAAAAAAATTTTGGTTGATCACGCCCGTGATTGTTCGTCAGTTATTTGAAGTAGAAAAAAATTAAAGCAAAATGCTTCTTGGTTCTCCACGAGCGTGTTCGTCATCCGTATCGCTATGACTTTTGCGATCATAAAAATAACAAACTTCGAAAAAGAAACTCGTACTTATACTGTTTGTTTGCTTTTATAAAAATGTTGAGGGAATTAAGTCGTGAATCGATAGGAAGATGAAAGATGAACGTTACATTATAATGAAGTTTGAAACCAATCGAACAATCTGTTTTTAAGTGTGTACGGACGGATCTATTCAGGTTTAATATTTTAATAAGTTTTTTCATACTTACGCTTCATCAGCTATTACAAGGCTATGCAGATATCCTCTTTTATATCCTCCTATGATAAAATTTTTTACTTCCTCTTTCGACTCTGGCCTTCTTCATCACATCACTCTCCTCGAATCACTTGATTATCGAATTACATGTTTATAACTTTGTCAATTTCATGAATGTTATAAGAAATATTTTTTAAATATATTTTTTTTAAGCATTAAAACTGGAAGAAAATGCCTAAAAATAAATGAAAAATTTATAAATAAGAAATTTTTTATTTATGCATGAGAAAGTTAGTCTATTCTTACGATCACTATATTTTTATGATGTAATTTCTTTGTAAATGTTTTAGGATCTATATTTACAAAACAACAAACCAATATTATGCATATACTGAATTATATTAAAATTAACATATTTAGTATGATTTACATGAATTGGAAAATATACAATCTAAGAAAAAACAAAATAAAAAAACTAAATATTCTAAAAATAAACGTGAATATCCACTAATTATTTATATTAATCTGTATACCTATTTTTTAAATACATATACATAGCTTACTTCAAGTTCAGAACAAATTTTTTTTACGTTTGTAAGGATTTCTTGATTTGTATAAAGCCTTTTTATTTTAAATAAAATTAAATATTTCATGTCCGTGCAAATAATTTGGTTCAATTAATGGCGGTAACGTGTAACTTTTCTTGTTTATATGTAACAAGCAAGAAATATTTATAATCGGTCATGATATTTTGAAAGTCATTTAAATGGAACTGTTTTCTTGGAAATCTCCATAGCGGGCTGTACGCGATTACACAACGTTTCCTGAAAATGGTTAAATTGACGTCGACGACAATTCTATGTAATCTTCATGCACATCTGTGGTTATATAAGACAGATATCACTTTCTTTAATCCGCTTCACTTCTCGCGATATCTAACGTAAATATCTTCTAACGTTGCTGACGATTCTAGTAAACTGTATTTCGCTATTTTTATTTTTTAGGTGGCGATGGTGGAATTGCAAATAAATGAACCGACGGCGGTGCCGGAATGGCTGTTTGTAATGTTCGCCGTCTGTACTACCTTCTTGGTATCGGTGCACATTTTCGCGTTGATGATCAGCACGTATCTTTTACCTAATATCGAGGCCATAAGTAAACTTCAAGTCTCGCGTCTCATAACGGAGTCGCCCCACGAGAGGATGCGCGGTTTCATCGAATTGGCCTGGGCATTTTCCACGATACTGGGACTGTTTCTCTTTCTAGTAGAGGTGGCTATTCTCTGCTGGGTTAAGTTCTGGGACTACTCCTTTACCGCCGCCACTGCCAGCACCGTGATAGTCATTCCCGTGCTCATAGTATTCGTCGCCTTCGCCGTTCACTTTTATCACTCCTTGGTAGTTTACAAGTGTGAAAGCGTGGTGTCGGACATGAAAGATTTGGAGAGTATAAAAAGGAACTTGGACAATGTGACGATAGGGCAAACTAACGTGTAAGCTCGAGACAATAATACAAATCTGTAATGTATAAAAATGATTATTCTAAACGAAAGGGAATTCATTGAAGTTTAGGCTAATGTGAATAAGAATTATATCGTATAATTTCCATCGAAATATAAATTAATTTATGGCAGGTAGAAATACTCAGGTTTCAAATATAGGTGCGGCTCTACAATTTAAAATAAATCTTTAATGACAGTGAGTGACATAAGAAAAGAACACTATGTGTGAATTTGTTATCAATAGCTTTACTTTTCAAACGCGACCATATGAAAATGGTCAGGTTTTATTATATATAAAAATGTACATAGCTGTACACATGCAAGTCGAGAATTGCAACGGTACAAGCAAGTGCTCTTTAGTATATTACCTATATAATATCCAGCATTTAATAATATTTGTGTGTATACGGTTTAACTCTTGATTTTTATTTAAACCTGTTCCTTGATCATTCTGTCACTATCATACGTCATATCTCTAATATATAGTATCTGTTCTTTTTTTTATCGCGTCACTTAGTTTGTGGAAAAACTGAAGGACAGTCGAGTACTTATTTTATGTACATTTTCCTGAAATTTACATAATTTTTCTAGTCAATAAATAAATCGTTACGAGTTTAGGATGTCCAGCGAAAAACATGGTTTAATATTTATATTAGGACAAGAAAATAAGTATTATAATTAATGTACCTCTCATTTTTACCATAAACTAAGTTGTAATCTTATTATAAACGATTTCTATAATTATTATGCCTTATAACTTCTTTTGTACAAAAACACTCATCGATCGAAGGAGTCGTTGTAAGCAAAACGGGGAAATACACAATTACTTTAGTACAACAAAAGTATTATGTGATACCTCTTGCGATATAAATTATAAATTATATTGCACTAATCTATGTCCGAAAACTTGAACGTTTCCTTAAAGATACACGCTACGTCGTATTCAAAATTCATTGCATTCGATTATTTGCTTAATAAGCAAAAATCTCTTTATAGAGGCATTACGTAGATCTTACTGTGAAGTTTACCTCTCGAGATTATTCGTATGTACATTGGAAGAGAAAAACAAATTCGAAATGTACATTATAAAAATATAAATGTCATGTTGCAGTGTACGTAACTTGGATAGGAATAAAAAAGAAAGAAAAATACTGAGAAATAAATTGGTAATTTGAGCATTAGTCACGGTTGAAAACTACTCTTTAAGAAAATATATAAATTGGTTTAAAATTGATTAAAACCATTTTACAAACGTATTTTCGTAATTTTCGGAAAAAGTAATGGAAGTAAAATATATTTGATTACTTAATTTATGTGGTTATTATAAAAAAAAAATGGTTCGGTTGACATTGCATATGATAATGACGGAGAATAAATTGCTTGTGCTATGGACAGGTAGGCAAATGAAGAACGAGGTAATATCAAAAACATAATTATTATAAAGTTAACGAGACGAAATGCCTTCTCTTTATAAGAGAAAATTTAGATTTTGTTTTTCTACATTAACATACATGTGTATGATGTTATTAATATAC
The DNA here is from genome assembly GCF_030848805.1 of Temnothorax longispinosus. Taxonomy (NCBI): domain Eukaryota; kingdom Metazoa; phylum Arthropoda; class Insecta; order Hymenoptera; family Formicidae; genus Temnothorax; species Temnothorax longispinosus. The sequence continues at coordinate 27,892,339 of NC_092358.1, forward strand.
ACAGATTAAGTTAATTCAAAATGCCGAATACTTCACCTTCCCTATTATATTTTTCTATCAAACTGAAAAAGTACTATTTAAAAAAAACTTATGATAATGTTTATCCGAAGAACCATAAATTATGAAAGATTGTTCTGATGTACGTATATAGTTTAATTCGCTGAGTATAACGATATAAAAAAATGATTCAGGCAATCGTTAAATGTGTAATTGAATTGTGATTATGAGTTTTACGTAACCTATTATAAGAAACAAATATGAAAGTAGTTATAATTCCACCTCTCTTAGATACATAGTATTGTATTATATTAGAATATATTATGTTATATTTTTCATTAATCTCTACGATATTATAGATATTGATCTAAGAGAATGGTAGAATGGAAAAACTCGTTTATCTTTCAGAAGAGTTACTTAATAAATTGGCTTTGATACATATTATCTTCAGTCTTGTCTTTAAATAAACGTATAAAGTCTTTCGGATGGCCTATCCATAGCAAGAGCTCGTTTAGAAAGCCTTTTTTTGTTGAAACAAACCTTCCTGTGATTATCAATTATCTTTAACAACGCAATTTCGTACTTCATCCCCTACTTACATATTGAGAATGACAATGAACTATACTTCCGAAATAGATATGACTTATTAACAAGTAGCAAAACAAAACGTGATATCGAAAAGCGTGCCGTTGATTATCGCAAAACTTCGTGCCCCCTTAAAAGTTTACGAAAATGATAATAAATATATACATTTACTTTTAGTATTACTACTTTGCTCAGCGTTAAACCAACTTTAAAACAAAGTCACAACCTACACATATATGTGTATTGGATTCTTATCTAAATATTCAAACAGTTTATAAATTATCCTATTCATAGCTACACATTCGCAAGTAATTCGATTCTGATTGAGTATAGTGAACCAAAATAGCGAACTAAAAATGCGATGAGTCTTGCCAGTCATTTGTAACTGAATTTTGTGGGAGTAATATTTAGTTCTCTACGTTTTTTTTGTTCGATCAAAAGTAAATATTTTGAGAATATTTTATTTCTTACGATGACTCTATAGTAGAAGAAAGACCTTCCTTCATTCGTTAAATTAACCACGTGATACATAGTCTTTAGTTATTACTTATTAGCTCGAAATGACGATAATTATCGGTTGTATCATCTACTGTGCACAATGTCTATCCATATACTCAACATCAAGTTAAGACACAGAAAGAATGCCAATAATATACGTGTTATTTGGCATTCCAGAAATATTCTCAGAGACTTTTTCGTCCTCTATCGTTTCGGTAAAAAGTTCTTTGCACCGCTAACGTTACATTCGTGACATTATATTACATTTAAATTATTTATGCGGTGTAATGTATTTTTACATGTATTTCTGCATCGCAAATAATCATAATTGATCCTTAGATCTGATTTATTCTCTGTATGTCATATTGACTTTAAAAAAGAATGCGAATGAATTGCGCACATGTGTGTATGTGTAGAAAAAATTACTTACATTAAATGACATTGATGAAAATAAAAATGTGAAGTTATATGACGGTGAATCTCATGCAAGAATTTTGCCTCCAATGCAACACAATATATAAAGACCCATGACTCTTGTCAAACGTCCATGTGTTTAGAAGGTGGTTGAGATATGAATGGTTCACTCCACATCCGACGCAAATCTCCCTGAAAGTAAACGATTTAAATGTAAATATAAAATGTATTTTACTTTGTACATCATTCTATACGTAATATATATCCACAATGCTCTATAAAGCAAAGTATTACCAAAGATTTAGTTTTTATAATTGTAATAGAATTCAATACAATTTTTAAAATTATTTTTTAATGTTATTAAAAAATATTTTAGATCATGCTTCATGCTGACATGAATTCTCTTTGTCCAGTTTAGAATCGACTTTTTTTTAACAAAAGTATGAAGGAGTGTTTCTTGCAAGTTTCTACAATTTGCTTAACATGAAATAAAATTTGAAGTCGTTAGAATATATACAAGAAACATAACGGTACCTTCAGATACGCCATCGTGAGTAACGGCAACAAAGTGAAGGGCACAAGGTACAATAAGGCAGGCTGCGCAGCTTTGAACACCTCAGAGCTTACAGTGGCGGTAAGTAGACCAAGAAAATAACCGATCAAGGAGCAATGAAAATAGCTAATTCGGCTCAAGTGGCGCGGCGGTGGTACTCCAGTTTCACAGCCGCCGGGCAATAGCTGAGTTTTTTTATATGCGTCGTATCGCAAGACAAAACAGAGCAGAAGACCCGGCATGACTACATCGCCGAGGCCCAACATCGAAAAGTGTCCCGCTTGATGCATCGATGGGAAAACCAGTTTTCCAGGTAAAGGTAGTTTCGGCGCGGCTCTCGCCACGCCGCCTAAGTGTAATCTTCTAGCCACGAGACTTACTGGATTATCCGCAGGCCTAGTTGCTACCTGCGACGATAACAGATACAACGTACATATATGATATTATCATTACATATGTGATATTGTATAATAAAGTAACCTCTATAAATAAATTTTGTAGATACATTGTACAATTCAATTTGCTCTTATTTTACAATGCATCATCGTGGAAAAAAATACTGTAGGCAAAATAACCGTCACAAATTTGTTTGAAAAGAATGCGACGTGTTCTTTATCACATATAACGCCTTTAAAAGATTTGCAAAACTTACCTTAACCATTACGTTTGTGCTGAATATGTAGGACGAAAAGAAAACCCAGAAGACATCGTAAATCAGCAGTCCGGTTAACAACAATGTGGATACCTTGAGACTAGGTAGTCGAACAAATGCGATAAATGCCACGCACAAGCCCATACCCATCGCATCCATCAATAGCCAGTGTCCGGTCAAGACCCAGATGCATACTATACTCACACTGAGCGAAAACGAGAGTAATTCCGCACCGGTGAATCTCCCGCAGACACCGAAAGATATTTTGTTACCATCGGAACACGGTCTAATGATATACTGACACATGGGCAATAAAAGAAACGCCAATGCAACCGTAGCTATAACTGTAAGAAGATATACAATTTATGTTAAATATAACACAGTGTCATATCAAGTGCTCTGCATCAAAGTTATATCGTTACGATGCAGTTTATTCTAAATCGAATTTGTTACCAAACGTACTGGCTGTACAGATTGCAAGAAGCATCTGCATACTGTCGAAAAAGAAAAACATGACGAGTAGAGAAATGGAAGCACCGAGAGGTAGACAGAGAGCATGCATCGTATCGAGAGTTTGGACTCTTCCTCCGTTAGCGCCGTCCGGGTTACCGGCGCTGGTGTTGCTCGTAATCCCAGTCAATAAATTACTACGTTCCTTCTCCTTTTCTCTTTCCCTCGCCTCCTGCTCCATGTTTAGAGATCGGAAACTACCGTAAACTATCAGTAGAATTGATATTAGGAAAGTGGATATCCTGGATGAATCCATTATGGAATAAGCCCTGCAACGAGTCGCAAACGGCGGTGATTGACAAGCGTGTAATTAACAACATTTGCACGTAACTTGCAGAAAAATAATGTATAGGTATCAAAATGCGAGCTGCGACATGCACTAACCACTGGTAGTCGACTTGATACGTGGCCATGTTTAAGAATGCCTGGCCGCAGCACTCAGCGCTATGCGAGGACACCTCCTGACATTTAGATGTCCGTTGTTGCAGTGCTTCTTACTCGCACTAACCTATATCAGAGATCATCTGCTAGAAGAAGAGAGAAAAAAAGAAATGGAATAGCATTAACCCTGATCAAAACCGACGACGGTCATCGGTTGTCGACCGTCGGAACGTGAGAACCGGGAAAACTTACCTGGTGTCCCTCGAGTTCAGCATTATTGGCGAATTTGGAATTAGGCCTGCGAAAACCTCCGGGTCACCCTCTTAAGCGGCGCGACGTTAAGGAAGTAAAAGAGATTCTAGGGTGAGCTTACGGTGCGGACGGCGCGGCGCAGCGAGGAGGATCGAGGACGAGCTGCTCGGCGCAACGCGCAACGGGACGAACGAACGACATCGCGGGCGACTCGGGTCTAGCGCGACACCATCGCGCGACTAGGAGGCGGCGATCGTCGTGGACCGTCGTGTACCGTGACCGCCTCCGCGTCGGCTCCTGGGCATCTCCCGCGGCCGCGCCACCACTTTCCAACTTTCGCCAGACCGAGGACGAGCGAGAAACGGGGGCCGACGGAGACGCGGAGCGCGCGGATCGACTCGTCCGGGACCGGGACGCGACGCGCGAACGCACGGACGCCGTGTCGAGACGACGGCGACGACGACGCCGTACGATCGGAACGCCAAAGCACTGCGTGCGCGCTCTCTCTCTCTCTCTCTCTATCTCTCTGTCTCTCTCCGTTCGGCGCACGTAGCACAGCTGATCGCGGCTATTTACGCATCCGAGCGCCGCGCGGCCGCTCCCGTGCGGACGGAACGCAGGGCCGTTCGTATCGCACCACGGACGACGTTCACCATTTTGGTAAACACATGGGTCACGTGATCCCCCGCTGGACCCTGGGTCCCGAGCCCCGAGGCCCCCCGAGAGAGGTTTCGCTCCTACTCCCCTTTTACCCCAGAAAACCGCTCGCGCGCAGCTCGCGCTCGCCCTCGCGACTCTCGCGACCGAGAATAATTCTCGCCGCGACACGACACACGCGACACGCGTCTCTCACCTGGGCGATCCAACGTCTGGGCCCGTCGCGTAACCGCGCATCACCTCATCGGCTCACCGCGAGCTGTCCCAAGTCCTAAGAGCGACGCGAAAACGGGACCGTACGAGGACCGAGGACGACGAGGACACGCTGAATGAATATCTCGTCGTCGGCGCGCGCGTGAGAGCGGTGTCGCGACCACCACGACACGGCCGCCGTCCCGCCGTACCGCTGACCGCACCACGATTGCCACGATGAGAACTACTGCGCGGAGTGCGCACTGCGCGGGTCAACCGCTTGGCTCCAAGCTCGAACGGGCGCAGGGCGCAGCCAGGTCTGCACTGCACTCTGCCTGTCGCGAGCGCGTCTACCGGGTGTACTGATACGCGTCGCCTCGCAGGCCGCAGGCCTCGCAAGCCTTGCAGCTGCCGCGCGATCGCGAATTCGTTCGACGTTCGACACGAGGAAACGAAACAACATTTCACCCGTCTTTCCGGAACTTCCATTTCCTCTTTCTCAGGATTGTCTAGATTCATAAAGCTCAATTTAGACCATTTAGACGAGCGACAATTCGCGGTAGAAAATTTGACGCGTTTTAATTTAAGTTTGTTTTATTGCATTAATTTTATTGACACATATTTATGTACTTTAATATATATTGTATATATGTGTGTAGTTTTATTCTTCACAATTGTTTTTTTTATATTGCATGGCGTGTAAGATGGGTCTCTAAAATTCAAATTTGAAAGTATCAGGGATAATTGCAGGGAGAAATTATTTGGAGTGTAAACAATATAACGCAAGCTTTTTAGTGATTAAAAGTTTATTTTATAATAAATTATATATTTTATTATCTTACTTATTGTTAGTAATTTATGTGAAATTATCTTGACAAATTACGATATTAAAGCAGCAATATATTTTTGACGTTATTAATAATAAATGCAATTTAAGATAAAAAGAATGAAAATAAATAAGTCGATTTATATTATTTATAAATATGTAAAAATGTTATAAATGTGTGAAATCTTTCTAAAATTCAAAGATTTAAGTAAAATTCCGGACATATTGAACTTATTCCTGATTAGCGAATTTCCGTGTTGGACCGAACATGGCAGAATTAACCGCCATATTTAAAGACGGAAAATGAATTTGCAGACACTAAATGACAAACTTACAGGTTTATTGACACATCGACAAAGTATTTACATACATGTACTATTAAGTACTGTTTTAAAGTTGCAAATGGATGGTTAATTTATAACGCAATATTAATTTAATGTTTTATTATATTGTTTAGACGTTTCGATGTACTACAAGACCAAGAATACTACTTAAGCTGCGTTTCGATATTTACTGTCAATACTGAAAATTTATTGTGTACCTAAACAATATATTTCAGTACTAACAGTGAATATATATGGGAACACAGCTATAGAATCTAATGCTATAGTCTCTTCGAGAGTTTCTGAATTTTTACTACAGGATACGCAGCTTATCAGCAGCTTATATTCGTATACAGTCAACAATAATTGTCAACGTATATAGTCAAGAATCTGCAGTATTGTAATTCGCTTATGATTGGCGTGTCGTGTGTACAGTCAGGAGCGAAAATAACGTTCAGGGATGTAGCGAGAAGAACTGTATCCCCGAGCTTCCCTGTCTCCTCTTGGCCAACCGCTGAAAGAGGAAAGAGAAGTGGCGAAGAGGGGAGAAAGCGCTACAAGTGCAATTCTATTCGCTACGTCCAAACTTTTGTCAACACTTTTGTTCTCGACTGTATGCCGACCGGTGTATGTAGTAGTATGTGTACATACATACGTGCGCACACACGCACACATAAATCATGAGCGCGTTACATCAGTGACGACGGTTAGGTGAGGTAACAAAGGTTAGGTGAGCCGTCAGTGAGGAACGTGGCGAGTCCGAGTGGCGTGTGAGTCGTGGCGCCGTACGCCAAGGAGAAGCGAGGTGTTCCGTCGCCGAAAAGAAGAAGATCCGCACCAGCGGATCGTCTCCAGCGATCACCTTGACGCCGTCATCGCCTGTCATTCGACCACTATCCCACGTACACCGCGTCTGTGTTCGTTGCGTGCTCGACGGCCGACGAGAACGAGACGGAACGGAGACAGAGACTACGCGAGGGGGGAGGTGACCAACCCCCTTCACTCTCCCTCTCCTCACTCTCTGTCAGTCAAGTCAGTCTCTCCTCTCAGGCCTCCTTCCACGTCCACGAGGAATTACCAAAATGGTGGCGCGGTACAACGCGGGTGATGTGTAGGCAGACCGCGGCTCGCATCGCGTTCGTTTCAGGGAGGTGCGAGGTACGCGAGCGCAACTGCGCGAGGCCGACGACGGCAGCATGGGCGACCCGAAGAGCCAGCACGGCGCGCAGGAGATGAAAGGCTGGCTTTTCAAATGGACGAATTACCTGAAAGGTTACCAACGGAGATGGTTCGTCCTGTCAAACGGCCTCCTGTCGTACTACAGGTAGTTTCCTACGTGTCGTCGGACCCGCGGACGTCGTCGTCGCCGACGTCGAACCCGGTCGCGATCTCCCCGCGTCTCACCAACCGTCGCGGGACGTTTCTCGCTCACGCTGTGTTTTTTTAACGGCCCGATCGATCTCGACGTCGTGTCGCGTCGTCCTCGCGGCACGCGATCCCCGTCGTCCTCGACGGCGATCAACCCGGAGAGAAGAGAGAAAAGAGAGGGAAAAAAACAAAAAAAAGAAAAGGGAGAACCCGAAGGTGCGACACGGAGCTGCTCTCTGTCGAGCGTCGCGCGATTAGGTTATGTGCGCGGTGACAGAACTCTTTTGCGATCTCGCTCCCGGGTCAAAAATAGCCTGGCAACAGCTGTCACGCGTATTCGCGGTATCGTCTACGCGACGGGGCGGGGGCGAGCGCGGGAGGGGACGATACCGTGCGATTTATGCGCTCTAATGCAAATAGTTTGCGCGCGTTGTTAATTCGGGCGAATTCGCGGGTATATCTGTCAGGGTCTCTGCTCTGCGCCGTGCAGAACCGTTAAAAAGAGAGATAAGAAAACAGACTTCGCTTCTTATCCGCGGCGCGTGTCGGCCCGAGGGACGCGCCGCGGGGAAACAGCTCCCTGTCACTCCTTTCCCCCCGAGGGTTCACTCTCGTCGTATCCGCACCACCGCGTGACATCGTAGTCTCTAGTTCTAAGAGAACCTGACGTCAGGGGACGCGAGAGAAAGTATCGGATGAGAAACATTAGACGCCTTTAGAGAGAGAGCGCGCGCGCATATTCACGTAATACCGCAGGCTTTGTGCGATTTCTCAATGGCGTAATTTGCACGAATCTGGTTTATCCAAGTCTTAATGCCGAATTGGAACCACGTTTACTCGAATTGCACGATAAACGTTCACCTCCAGCTTTAACCTGAATTCTCGCGATGCCGTCGTCAGCGCGTTAACGCGCGGGACAGAGCGACGAGCGGTCTCGACGATTACATAAAAGCGTGACAAAACTCCTTGCGGATGACACGGATAATATTGCGTATGACTCGCTTAAGTCTTATACGATCTGCAGGATACGTCGCGAAGCGCGTGGGGATCGGTAGGAGGGATCCTCGACGAGTCTGGAGTCGAGTCTTCTTGGAGACAGCTTACTCGAAGAGGAACGTCCCAAACTCAAACTTGTGGATAATATTAAACCAAATCGGAAACTTTTACTTCGCCAGTAAATGATTAACGATAAGGATTTTTTTATTCAACCTAGCTCTGGCTTATCTTTTTCGCTGCAACAAATCATCTACAGTGATTCTAATATGTATAAGGATGCTTATGTATATTAGCATCAAAGTTTCATCGATTGAGAAGGATCAAAACAGAGTCGAAATGTGATGATTTATAATCCTCAAAGGACTCCGTCGGGTCGTTTTCGTCCACCCAAAAAATACTGAAACTCATTTTTTATATTTATTATGAATTTAAAAAAAATCACTTTTTCAATTTCTTTATGCTAATAACTAAAAAAAAAACTATTAAAGAAAAAAAATTTTTAGAAACCAACATCACAGCTTAAAAGAGGAAAGTTCAAAGAATATTCATGAATTTTGCGGAATTTTTTGAATGATATTTAATATTATTTATAAGTCGAAAGGCAAAAAGGACCCGACGGAGTACTTTTAAGGTGCCAAAAAGCAGGAGTCTTTTGAGGGATAATTAATAAAAATAGTTAGGTCGAATAAACAAATCCTCACGGGAATATCAAGTTGAAGAATTATTCGAGATTGACTATGCAATCGTTCCAAGCGTCAAACATTCGCGTTACAAGGATTTTCTATGTAATACTTATTACAGGTCTGCTCGTTTTAGTTATTGGACTTGTTGCGCGGTTCATCTTTCCTCTTTTTCTTTTCACGTTGCAGAGAAAAAAAGAAGAAAGATGAACCGTACAAGAAGTTCAGCCAAAACGAACAGGCCTATTATCCTGAGAGAGAATGACGTTTCTGAAAACGATACAATCCTATTGCAGACCCTCGCCTTCGACGACGCATCGGAGGGAGTTTATCACGTACAGGATATCTGCACGTCTTTCGTTTTTAAATCTCCTGCGAGACTCTCTACGCCCTGGATTCGCTTATGGCGCTTCGTAGTTCGCAATACGACAACATCCGTATAGCTGGTTAAACTTTTACGCGAATCTCGCTGCTGGAACCCCCGGATTGTAATTAATAGCGGAACGAAAGACTCGTTACGACACGAGAGCGCAAACAGCCCCCGGGCCGTCTGTAATCTCGCGGTCTCCCTCGTTATCTCCGCAAGTAGAGCAGCCGCGTTTCTCCGACAAACGATTGCGCACCGGCTTCCTAGGACAACCGTTTTCTTTTCTCATTTTTTTTTTTGATTTGCTCATTTTTAACACTCCGCTTGGCACAGTTTGTGTGATTTGAGTTTGCAACGCCTCCGTCGAGGATTGTTTCACTTGGTACGTGTTTCACGGGCACCGCCGGCGTATATATATACGAATTTTATTCCCGTGTTGTATGCCGTGAGGCTTCTTCTCGCACAGTACTTATTTACACGCGTTAATAGCACGCAAAAGTCCACAGCAGCGCTCGCGTTTACGAACCGAGTGAACTTTTTATTGTCTCGCGTCACTCGCCGACGCGTTTACCGGTTTCCTTTTTTTTTTTTATCTTCCTCCCGATTTCGCGAACTTGGAGCGACTCGACAAAGTGAAAAGATTGTATATACTCTTGTCGATTTCTTGCGGTAAAAGACAAAAAAAAAGAAAAGAAAGACGAGGAGAGAACGAAATATCTCGAGTCAATAAGCACTTGCACACAGTCTGTTACACAATGTGAACGGGGTCTATTTGTTTTATGGATTGTTTAGGGCTGAACCAACAGGGGGGCCAAAGATATCATCGCGACGCAAGCGGAGGGCTGGCAGAGCCTCCGAGTAAGTAAAAAAAAAAAAAAATAAAACAAACAAAAAAAAAGCAAAATCAAAACAAGATAAAATTGAAATCGCATCCCGATTTCCCCCTACCCCTCTCCGCGAGTTTGTAATTAAAAGAACTGTCCCCTAAGGACGTTTGTTCCCATCTCTCATTTTTTTAACTCTTTTAGAAGTGGATACTCGATCACATACATACACACGTACCCACATACCGCACACACATCACGTATATATAACTCTACATTTTTCCGTGCAATTTTAACTTATCGGTGGCCCTAATAAAAGAAAAAAATCTCATCCGCTTTCTCCACCTACCTGTAACATGTCGGCGGTTACATCACGTGTATCAGCTGTACGTGTGGAGTCTGGAAATTAAACGTGCCCTTCTCGTACCGCTAAACCGTGTGCTAAACGTAACACTTGATATTCTCCATCGTCCTTTTCTCTCACTCACTCTCTCTCTTTCTCTTTCTCTGTTCTTTATTTCTCTGTTTCTCTGTCTTTTATGTGTGTGTGTGTGTACATAATGCAGCCGCGCGCAATGAGACGTACCGCTTCTTTATGTCGTGTCCTTTATCGTGCCGGTTACGTTCGTCTCGATCCATCGTCCACTTTTGTTCACTTTTCTAGCGGTTTCTCACGCAGTGTAACGGTCGTTGTCGGATCGGCGAGATAGCTGCCTATACCGGTATCTCTGATGATTAGACGGTTTTGTTTTGTTTTTTTTTCTTATTCTTTCAGGCGGACGCTCGAAAGTAGCAGAAGAAAATTATCCGCGGGTCACAGTTTTACGTTTTCTCCCGTTCTCCGAGTGCGATCGACGAAACGGAAGATTTCGTAATGTTCTCTCTGTCTGAATGACTTCCTCCTTTCCTCTCGATTAAACATAATTTCCTTGTTTTCTTTCCAGTTACGGAGACTTCCTGTCGCCTAAATTTCCCTTCACGCACCAGGATACAACTCGGCGCGAGATTTATCGACGTACAGGGTGCTTCCTTTCAGCCGCGGATTTTTACATAAATTTTTACGTTCTGTTTCTTCTCAATGAAAATATGAATGCTGGCTGGATAGACGGATGCCATGCATGGATGCGCGTTTCGATATATCCGATAAGTGAAAGTTTAATCCGAGTACGCCGAAGAATCTGCGGCTTGAAGGAGAAGTGTATCGTCGGGACACCCTGTATATAAATATCGTGGATACCGCGGAGTTGAAAAAATCGGGTCAACGTATCGCCGCTGAATAAAATGAATTTTATCAGCAGGTATCGGGGGGCCTAGCCGCGACAACTCGCGATAAATTAAACTCAACAATGGCCCCGCTTCCTTTTCAATAAATTCCGAAGACTGTTTTACTGCATGAAAATCGATTTCGTCGGATTTCGTCCAAATGTTTCGTCGCAAATATTTACCGAGAAGTTACGTAACGAGCGACGTTACGCGCGATATTGTAAAATTTACCATCTTGGGAAATAAATGTATACGCGAGTATATCTCGAGACAATTCCGTTAATTAACGTATACAGGGTGTCCTTAAGCGGATCGATGAACTCTAACGGTGCGTTTTACTCGCTCTAAGGATGTAGGAAGATCGTGCGATCACGCGAGCATGCGATCCGGAACTCGCCGAATTATACTTTCCTGTCTACGCAGAATTTCGCGACGATTTCTCAGAAACTCGTGTGGAAGCTCTATTCTCATAAAATGGAGCTCGGTCTTGCCTTTTAAATCAATTGTCAAAGCTGCCCTTTCACATACTCCGCATTGACGTTAGCTGATGACTAATGGATCTTACATATAGACCGAAATGCAGATTGGTGGAAGAATCTATTCATCTTTTATTCCGACGTATAGATTCATCACTATAATAGATTAACGCAACGATAGACCCACACCAACCTATCTGAATCTCAATGAGCCTCATTAAGTATTGTTCGTTATTGAGAAAAAAAATACTAGAAGCGAGAGTTCTCGGACTGATCGCTGATTGCGATCGCGCGCGATTCTCTCTCTCTGTTCATCCCCACGAGCGAGTAGAGTCCACCCCTGAACTCGGCGACCCGTTTCGACGACACCCTGTACGATCCTGAGCGCGCTGGCATGACTTTCCTCCCCCCTTTTTTTTCCTCCACGTGGAATCGTGATTGTTGCGTGTCCGATTAACCCGAGTGACCTCACGTGCATGATTCGATTGAGAGCTCCCCTTCCCTCGTTCCCGCTCCCCTCGGTCTTTGGATTGTCGTTTCGTACGACAGAGAGAATTAACTCCCACGGGTTGCTCTTGACCGACGACCGTGAGCGCGGCCGAGAGACACTCGCTTCGCTTGTGCGGACGCGTTCGCGCCGGGATTAGGGCAGAGCGGTCGCGGATGGATCCGTAACGCGGGGTACGGTAATGGGATCGCTTTCCATCGGATATAATCGAGTGTTTATTTTCTCGGATTATGTTAATAAATCCATACTATTTCAATGCTAACTATACTCCCCCGCCATCCTCTCCATCTGCCTCTCCCGCCGAGTCAGAGATACGGTGTCACAGATTAACGCAGACAATCGTCACGTTGCTGTAACCGATCTTTTTTTTTTCCTTTTTTTTGGAGGGGGAAGAGGTGGTCGCTTGGATAAACCTTCTTCACGGCCGTGTAATCGTTTCGGATCGTCGTAGAAAAAAAGAGTCGAGTCCCTCCCCCGATTGCAAACTCAACGTCCGTCTTTCTCTGTGTCATACGGCAAACCCGGAGCGGACCTGAGAGAGACGCGTACCTGAAACTGTCGCGTCTCCGTTACCCCCTGTTTCAGGAACCCCGCGGAGATGTCCCACACCTGCCGCGGCACGATTTCCTTACACGGGGCCTTAATACACACGGTGGACGCCTGCACCTTCGTCGTGAGCAACGGCGGCACGCAGACCTTCCACATCAAGGCGTCGACCGAGGTGGAGCGGCAGCAGTGGGTCACAGCCCTCGAGCTCGCGAAAGCCAAGGCCATCCAAGCGATGGAATCTGGTTCGTACGAATTGTGCCCTGTCTATCACGTAAGCCTGGCCGTTTTCGGCATATCTGGGATTTTTCCCACCCTTTTAAATCGAGATGTGTAGAAGATCAACAAGATCAAATGCCTCTGGATTCAAAAACATTTTATTATTCCACTGCAGATATATCACCAAGCACGGAACGCTCAAGAGAAAAATGTTGACACTTATATGGAAGCAACTTTTTCAGATAAACGCAAAATATCATAGTAACAAATGTATTTTGTCTTCAAAAAGTTTCCGCTTGTTCGCCATCATTGCCAACACATTCGTGGAATCTTCACCGGGTGGTCTCGAGAGCCCTGAGGCACATTTCTTTGGATATTGTTGCAAGCACATTTACAATTTTCCGTCGAAGATCTTATACGTTGCAATAATGTAGAATTGTAGAACACATGGGAGGTTCTTTGAAAGCAAAATACATATGATATCTTGTGTTATCTCAGTCCTGTTTCTCTAAAAAGTTATTTTTATACATATAAGCATCAATATTTTTTTAAAGCACCCTGTACATTTAGCAAAAAGTAGAGAACGATAGAGAAGCATGTTAACGTAATTATTTTGTTATGACAAATTAAGTATTTCCTTTAAAATACTTTGATGCACGAAAAATCAGAATATAATAAAACTCTAATTTTGACAGATTTGTTGGTTTGAAATCGGTTTAATAAACATTGAAAAATGGCATACATGAACAATAAGTACTAAATTTTTATTAAATAAATTTGAATAAATTAAAGTACAATATTTCTATGTCAGCAGTTTAACGAAATATTTTAAAAGATTTCAAGTTTAAAATCGTAGTGAAAGAATTGAATTCAGTCTATTCTCTAAAGAGTCAATAGACTCGTTGCGAATAGACTTGTTTTATTAATTAATTATCGTGAAGGCCGGTATCTTTCAGCTTTCCTCTTCGCTTACAAAACGTTTAACAGTTGGAATACCCTGTATAAAATGTTGAATTTAGACTTACGTAATTTATGCATTTCAAATATAAAACTCGAGCTTACGAGGTTAATATTAATAGTCGAGATTTTTTTGCTCAATTTGAATTAATCGTTGCACGGTACAAAATAGAATATTCCAGCGTTATAAATGATTTAATGAACGTTCCTATCATCTTATGTACTAGTTATAGATTATTGTACCGTTATACGTGTGCATAATTTATGAATTTGATTTGCATCACAAACGACCGTAACATCGATACGATGTCTATTGTCTATACATTTTGCCTATAATTGTCGTGCTGCATCTGTCTTTTTCTTGTATATTATCGGAGCTTTAGTACTTCGGCGACGTTATGCGGCGAAATCTCTTTTAGAAGAAGAGGAGGAGGAATATCAAGATAACGACAATCAAAACGTAGAAACCGCGTCTGTGATTAAGGATCTAACGCGACGACTGGACGATCTACAGGCGTGCAATGACTTGATGCTTAAGCAGGGATCGGCGCTTCAACGAGCTTTGACCGATTTGGAAATGTTAGAACCTCCGTCCCCCGAATTAGCGGCGAAATTCAAGATCGTCAGCGAACGAGCCACGCTCTTTCGGATTGCGGCGAATGCCATGATCAACGTAAGCCCAAACGATAATCTTTGTGAAATTCAAGGACCGAGTATCTGTGAATGAAACTCTTCCCTTTTCGCTGTTTATTTAGCAAGTCTCGTAATAGTGGTTTATACCGTTCGATCAGAAAATCCAATTTTCTATTCAAAATTCTCGTTTCAAGATTCCAACATTTAATTGTAAACTGTAGTAGCTTTTTAATGCGGCGACATTTATACCGATGTTACATAATTTCTAATATATCTTCAAAAACGGACATCGGAGAATACATTCGCGTTCGGGGATCTGAGTAATGCTTCGGAAGATAATAGCACGATATTGTTCGCGTGCCACTTTTATCGGACTTGCTCAATAGACTCTTGAACTTGCTTTGTGAACATCTCGTAAATCTTATCGTAACGAGACATATACGACACGACTGAGCGAGTGACTCATCTAACGGGAGGAACGAGAAGGGGCAAAATCTTGAGATACAGTTAGTAATTAGCCGCTTGTACGAATGCGAATAATGTCGTTCAAAGTCTACGTAGAAATTCGCGAGATTCTCACAGAGCAGAGTTCAATTTTCACGCAATCAGGGTCGTCTCATTCACGGAATTGCCCTTTGGCAATGGCATTCTCTCTCTCTCTCTATTGATGTGATCTAATATACTGATGTGATCTCATACGAAACGCAACTCGAGAACTGATTGAACGCGTTGTTGCAGACGGGCAGCGATTACTTGCAATTAGCCCAGCAACAAGAGCCTAAATGGAAGAAGTTGCTGCAGCACGAGCGCGATCAGAAGGTGCGGATAGAGAAAATGGTCGAACAGTTAGCTAGGCAACATTCCCACCTGGAGGAAGCCGCGCAACACGCGATTCCTTCGGCGACACATGCGGGGGGACACAGACCTTCACGTAAATAAGTTTATTATATTATATTTCTTATTCTCCGCTTTTTGTCAACATGCATTTGTTCGCATTTTTCGATACCTTTTATCTGCTACGTCGTTGCTTCAAGTGCCAGAAAATGTAACAAAATCTATTTCAATTTGTTAAAATTTTGTTTAGAAAAATTACAGCAAATTTTGAAATTAAATTGGTACAGCATATATATATAGAATGTTTTAAAATCATTTAATGTGTTTTAATGGCATTGTATAGAATCTATTTCTTTTCAACGAAAATGTCGAGCAATAAATTGTCATTCATTGTCACTCATTGCAGTTTTTTTATGTTTTGTATAACTAAACTTTAAATTAAATTTAAATTCTATTGAAGACATCACTCGAACTGAAGAATAATTTTGTTATTTATTTCTTTAAAGTTTAAGCTCCTTTTTCTCATGTCTAACTAACGCATTATCGATATCTCGACATTTTCATTGACCACATATTAACTATAAAAAAACTTGACAAGGACGTACAGTGGATTCAGGGCAGCTTGTACGCAGGATCTCTTGCACTGCGCGAAGAAATATGACGAGTTCACGGTCGAAATTTTAATTAAATGTGAATTCTCTCCCAGCCAAGTTTCCTTATTTATCGCAAATCTCCCATACAGCACATTGAAGCTAATTAAATATTTCGGCGAAATTAAATGTCCGATTAACAATTCATCAGACCGAAGTCGGGGACATTCTCTGCAAATTATATTTTTAGATTCGCGTTCGTATTTGACATTTAACCGAGTGTGCATTCTATTTGTCCTCTTTTTCCTCGTACAAAAATTTATACTCGTCCGTGACGTGGAGCGTCTCGCGCTTGTCGAGCACGAATTTAAATCTCGGCGCCCGCGGTCGTTTGTCCGCGCCCGCGCTAGGTGGCCTCCAAGAAGCGCCCCGACGCGCCGATGTGCGGTGATTATCCGCGTGATTACGTCATCCGTGGTCTACGTACGTTACGTACCCCGACTACCGTCCGTGTACCGTGTCTCTATATACACAGGACAAAAGAGCGTTTATCCCCGCGTCGTGTTCCTGTATATATATATAACATATATATGGTAACGTAATAACTTATGTATGTACGTTCGCACATGACACGATTGTCGGGTGTGCTTCCGTCTCTTCCGAGCCCGACGCTTAATCGACGGGAGAGTGGCACCGCAAATTGGTATTCGTCTTTTCCTTCCGTTAGCTCCGACAACGCGGTTCCCCCCGAATTCCCCGGAGTCGCGATCGCCTCTCGCGCCGACGACGGAACGGAGATCGGACGAAGGTGTCGAAACTCGAAAACGATCGGCTCGAGGAAGGTGGTGACAAGATTGAGCGCGTCAGCGGCGTTTCGTAACCGTTTCTCGCGGCCGCCGCCGAGTCGAACCAGGGGTGCGGAACCGGGAGTCGGAGTCTCGGAGTCATCGAGACGAGATCGGAGATCACACGGGAATGTGTCTTCGTGTTGGTTTTGGTTCGCATACGTCTCCATCTCGCCCTCCCTCGCCCCTGTGAGCCACTTCTTCCGTCGGTACTCGAAATTGGTGGTGCGCGCCCCGGAGGGAGAAGAAAGAAGGAAGTGGACGATCGAGGGTGCGGGACAGATGCGTTTACGTGCGATTCGCGCGAAGCGTCCTTCCGCGGCTCGCGGCTCGCGCCTCGCGCCGCGCCGGCTCGATCGAGCGAGCACCGGCCACCGCGGAGCCGCGCGGAGCACGCTCCGCGACCCCGCGGCGCGGACGCGCGGCGGCACATTCGATTCGCCGGAAAGTCGGGAAGGAGTGAAGCGCGGGAGCAAGGCCGGGCCAGGGCGCGAAATCGTCCTCGAGCAGCGGGAAACGAACTCGGGAGTCTCCGGACGGCGGATCTACGCGGATCACGCGGCGGCGGTCTTGGCCGCGCGGGGCTCGCGGGACGTCGCCGTATCGATTCTTTATTACGCGCGATACGATCTCGCGAACGCGGGTGACTTGGCGTGACTTCGACGCAGCGTGCCGTAATTTGTGTAACATACGCGCGTTTTTTTTTTTTTTTCCTCCTTTGTGTTCCCCGATTCCGTCGCGTCGTGCGTCGGCGACGCGATAAAAACTTACACTTTGTACCTTATCTCGATGCTTATCCACGGGCGCGATTAGGCGATCTTTGTGCAACGTGTACCCACTTGACGTTCACGTGCTCCGTACAATCTTCTTCCGCCCGTCTTCCCGGCTACGAATTCCCTCCCTCCTCCCCCACGTCCGCGTCGCGTCTGTCAAATGGGAAATTTTGACTTTGCAGATCCCGCAGTTACGACGTCACCGTCAGAGGATGAGGAGGACAACGCTGAATTTTACGACGCCCAAGAATCGGACACTTTCACGCTAACCATACCCGCCACGAGCAATTCGATTTCCGCGAGAGATCGCAACGATTCTCAGGGTAGCGACGATGGCTCAAGCTCGGAGGGTGATCAGACGCCCTTGCCCGTCTCCGATTCCACTGGCGCCGATTCGTTCCTCATTGTGACCGATTCCACCGCGGCGCAGACTTCCTCGCGTGTCACGAACACAGACGACCTGGATACCGTAAGCAAATTTACATTTTCTTTCTCCCTTTTTCTCCCCTTCTTTTTTTTTATAAATAAAAACGGGATGTAAATATTTTCACGTACAACAGGCAGCTTGGCGATCCAACAATGGCAGCAGCAGCACCGGGATGACCACCAAACGGAAGAGAAGGACTAGGGTACCTGAAAAACCAAACTATCCCTTGAATCTGTGGAGCATAATGAAAAACTGCATTGGCAAGGACCTGTCCAAAATTCCCATGCCGGTGAACTTTTCGGAACCTCTCAGTATGCTCCAACGGCTAACGGAAGACTACGAATATGCAGATATTCTTGATAGGTACGGATATCTTTAATCGCGTCTATTTTGTGAAAGAAAAGTTATTGACATAATTTTTCCTTAAATATATAGGGCTGCAGAATGTTCAGATAGTTACGAGCAGATGGCTTTTGTAGCCGCGTTCACCGTATCTAGTTACGCTACAACCGCCGCTAGAACGGGAAAGCCTTTCAATCCCCTTTTAGGCGAAACTTACGAATGCGATCGTACGGACGATCTTGGATGGCGCGCGATTTCGGAGCAAGTGTCTCATCATCCGCCTATGCTAGCTCAACATTGCGAAGGGAAGAAATGGCGATGTTGGCAAGAGTTCACAATGGCTTCTAAATTTCGTGGAAAATATCTGCAGGTACGATGTCTTGCTTGATAGATTAAAAGTACGTACCGATCGCAAACAGTCGCTCAACCGTCGTCAAAACGAGCGCGCAACCATCCGTATTTTCCAAACACGGTCGTTCTGAGAACTTGAATTTTGTTTATTAGGTGATTCCCTTGGGTACCGCTCATCTAGAATTTAATAGTGGCCAGCAACATTATACATGGCGTAAAGTTACTACTACAGTACATAATATTATAGTCGGAAAGTTGTGGGTCGACCAGAGCGGCGACATGGATATTGTAAATCATAAGGAAGGTATCAAGTGCCATTTGAAGTACATCCCGTACTCGTATTTCTCGAGAGACAGCCAGCGCAAGGTGAAGGGCGTAGTCATGAATTCCAACAAGGAAGTCAAATGGGTAGTGCAGGGTACATGGGATTCGAAGATAGAAATCGCTCCGGTAATCAGCACGTCTGGCACCCCCGATAATCCAGTTTACAAGACGGGTCCTTATATATTAGCTTGGAAACGACGTTTGCCTCCGTAAGTATGTAGCAATGATAAGCGCGCGGAAATATGCATCTGTTAAAAAAAGAAATTGTCACTCTCTTATATTTGTTCTTGGTCTTTTTCCTTTGTAAAGAATTCAAACGCAGCTATCTGTTAAAGCTGTGATGATAAGCAGAGCATAATTTTATATAACATATATATTTTTCCAATGAAATAAATTTTTTTATGCTAAAAAATACATGTCTCAAAACAAAAATTGATCAAGAGGATCTTTTATTAGAAATTTACCGACAACAGCACTTTTAATGTGTATGAAGTATTTTAATACCCTAATATAATTTTACAGTGAAGATTGTGAGAAATATTATTCATTCACGGAACTAGCATGTCAATTGAACGAGCCGGAAGAAGGTGTAGCTCCGACGGATTCTCGGCTGAGGCCTGATCAGCGGTTAATGGAGGATGGACGATGGGACGAGGCTAATGCAGAAAAATTGCGTTTAGAAGAAAAACAAAGAGCTGTTAGACGGGCTCGCGAGCACGACGCCGAAAGGGCCGCCGCGCAAGGTAAGTTTATATCGTCAGATTGCGAAAATCAAGCTCTTTTGCTCACGAATCTCGTGTCTCTCTCCGCAGGATTACCTTACGAGGCGTACGAACCGCTGTGGTTCAAGAAGAAGCAAGATCCGTACACGGACAGCCGTTGTTTCGTTTATAATGGCGAATATTGGGATCACAAGAGCAGAGGTGACTGGTCGCGATGTCCGAACATATTTTAGTTTGTTATATAGATAGATTCCATTGTGTGATGTGACTTTGTCACATACACATGCAGTGTGCAGAGAAATTTTGGATCGTTCAAAAGTGACGGTAGCCGAGATTAGAAGTCGCGATCGTTCGCGGTCGAGACTTTAAATGCTTATGAAATAACGTTGACGTGATAATGGGGTTGTTATGGGATATGGTTTAGCAATTAATTCTTCCAATGAAGTGGACGAAACTTGTTGGCAACTCTGACATGTACAATGTGTAATTTGTACTTGCATGTCATCGCCATCGCCTATTCTTTAACTCTTCTACCTCTCTCCCTTTCCTCTCCCCTTTTTCTTCCCCGTCTTTCTTTTCGTCTCTTCTTTTCTCTAGTACTGAAGTAATATTTAGTCCAACGTGATGTTTGATTAACATGCGCTTGCGTGCTCTTTTTTTTTTTTTTTAAGATTTTGAGCTGAATGAATAGTCATCAATCTTGAATTTTTCAGTTTGATTTGTAAGTGCGTTTTATTATACATATTAGCTGTATGTATGAGTTCGTAAAAAATCGAAACTCTCAGGCAAGTCGAATGAATTCCGGATATTATTTTTAGCCTAAAACTGAGAGATAGCAATAAGACCGTATAGAAAAGAAAAAAAACCTGTCATTAGAGAGGAAGGATTTCGAAAAGTTACATGTTCCACTTTATAATATATTCAGTATTCTCAACTTATTTTTAAACGAATATGAATCTAGTTTTCTAGAAATTAATCCGAGTTTAAGTTATATCGCACTCAATCGGTGCTGCTATATATATATACGAAAATTGTGTGTTTTATTATTTTTAATCCATTATTGAAAGTATTTGTGTAAACGCAGATAGATGTGCAATGAGGAATAGAATCGAGCCGACGTTTGACATGAATTAATATAAAAGATGCGCTGATTTTTCTTTTATATATGATCTTTTACATCATTTTTATAGAAATAAAGAACATCTCCATATCTTAAGAAGCCAATTGAACTTCGACACGCATCGGTATTTGTAATTTTTCCCTCGTTGCACACTTTCTGCTTGACCCTAGTGTCACAACAAAGAAAGTCTGAAAAATATTCGAAGTGGAAAAATAAATCCTGACGTTATTGTACGTGAATTCGAAGATCCGTGCAACTGCACACGTTCAAAGGTTTATTCAGTGATTTATGAATACGCGCGCGCGAGAAGATCGACATTTGTTCAACATTTTACACACGTAATATAAAGCCGACGACGACGATGATGCTTCCAAGTTTGGCCAGCGTTTGTTCTACGGAAAAAAAAGGAGGAAAAAAAGAAACCATGCCATTTCACGTCCGCACAGATTTCAAGCACGCTAGAAGCTACGCTCCGAATACTTTGCCGAGCTGTACGCGTCGCATTATCACCGAAATGGAACGACAAGTAGCGAAATACTCGAGGCGGCGAATCGAAGACCCCTAAGTGCCGCTCCGCCCGATTGAAGAAAGACGAAAATCGGGTAATCGAGCGTATTACGATCGTTTCTTTCTCGAAATTATCGCTGTAGCATAGAGACACACGTGTGCACCCGTAGGCACCCGTGCGAGACCGAATTTATAGCGAGTGGATTCGTGTATGTACGTATGTGTTTGTATGTATGTATGCCAGTGTGTGTACATATAACGATTAATTGATGAAACTTATTGTATATCCCTCTTACTTATGAGCACATAGGCCGTTCCGTTCCGCGATGTTATCGAGTACACGGCCGACGTGCACGAGCACGATGAGCCGAACGGAACGGCTAGCTTGCAGCCAATGTCTACAATGATCATTACGCTAAGTCCTCTGGCTGTATTATAATTTTAATAGTTTATAATAATTGAAATGATTATATATAAATATATATATATATATTATACACATCTGTATACATATAAATACAAAAATTAAATAATTTAACAAGGTGCGACGAATGTGTGTGCGTGTGTGGGTGTATGTGGGTATGTGAGAGTAGTGAAGTTGAATTATTAGCGCTTGTACATTAGCCAATTCGTGTGGGGAGAGAGAGACAGAAAAATATAAATATGCTTCGCTACAAAGGGATATTTATTTCGTGGCGTCTCCTTCACAGCCACCCATCATCGATCACATATAAAAGGCCGTAATTGTATTATAAGCGATTTTTTGTTTTGTCGAATTAATTATATTGAATCAATCATGCGAAAGAACTGTATAAACGCGATCCGAATTAATACAGATTAAGGAAATAAGAGGAGTTTGTTGCGGGGATATTTTATTGATGGTATCTCGTTCTTCTGTAATACCGCGCAGGTCGGTAAAACGCTCCCTTCCCTTCAGAAATATTTTTTTTATAAAAATGAATTGTCTTTCGATATTTATTGTTAACATAGAGAGCATGAGAAAGAAAGCGCTTGCCGCTCGAGCAATTTTTCAAAAGTTTCGAGAACGCCGATCGGTTCGGCGTTAAAAAAAAAAAAACGCGCGAGTCGGCGTGAAATATTTCCGTCGTCCGGTTTCCCGGTTCGCGTTCCGCGTTTCTCGTTCCCGGCATTTCACGAAAGAGCAGCGCCGGAAAGCGGAGGCGCGGCGGGCGCGACATATCGCGCGATTCACGAGTCCGCTGAATTTTGCGACGGACATTTACGAGAGCGAGAAGATCGGTTCTCGTTCAGCCTGGAGAGAGGGAGAGAAACGGTGAGGAGCGTCTCGTTCGGCGAGTCGTGCAGGCGCGCGCTCGCGCCTGCGCGTCCCGTTCCGTCCGCCGAGATGGCGGCGGAGAGGCAATGACGTCACGCGAAGGCGTAGTAATACACGGCGCGAGCGCATGGCGAGCGGAGTCCATCCGCGGAGCTGCTGCGCGAGAGACTGGGAACTGCTTTCGATTGTTGGCGGGCGCCGCCATCTTGGTCAGTGAGCCTGCGAGTGGCCTGTACGTCTCCGTGGTGCGGTGTGGCTTCGTTGCGCGTATTTCGGGCGTTACGTCTTGCCGAACGGGCTTATTCCGTGCGCGCGTCACTCCCCCGCGTGGGCCCCCTCGTTTTATCCGTTTAACCCGTGAGAACCGCGCGCGTCCGAGATGTCGGAACGGGAGGACAACGTTTACAAGGCGAAACTGGCCGAGCAAGCGGAACGCTACGACGGTGAGTACGAGATATTTCTTCTTTCCGGCAAGAGGTTCGGTGGAGGAGAGGAGAGGGGCGGGGCGGGACGGGGGGCACCGGGGGGAGCTGCCTAGCCGGTTCGCGGACGCGAAAACCGATCCTACGTAACCGCGCGATCCCATTCGCGACTCGCGCCGCGTTCCGCGTCAATGGGCTATCCTTCCCCCTTCGGCCCCTCTCCTCCTCCCCCGCTTCCGCCCCGCGTGCGTTACGCGTCAGCGGTGCCCCGATCCGTCGGCCATCCGTCGTCGCGGGCGTCGTGGCCCCGCGACCCCGCGACTCCGCCGCGCCGGAGTCCGCTCTCTCGGCGGATCGAGACGAATAACCTGTCTGTCCTACTCTTTTACTCCGACGGAACTCCCGAGAACGTCGAGAAGCTACCGCGCGCTCTCTCTCGCTCGCGTCATGCCTGTCAAAATCCGCGTCGCGACCGCGACGATTCGGAGGCCGCCGATCGTTACGGCGTATATTCGTCGTAGCCGGCGGCGTTCCTTTGTGGCGGCGCCGGACGCGATATCGACTCGTGTCATTCGCGACGGTCGATCCGGCCCGGCGAGGCCCGCCCGCCCGCTCGCTCGCTCGCCCATTCGTCCGTCCGTCCATCCGTCCGTTCGTTTGTTCGTTTGTTCGTTCGTTCGCCGGAGCCCCCGGCTCCGAGTCCGGGGCCCGGGGCCCGCGGGGACGAGGCGACGGCGTACGCAGTAGTGTACGCACGAGGATCTCGCACGTTTCTCCCGTCGTTCTCTCTCGTGTTCTCGGCGATCTCCGCCGGTCTGGCCCGATCGGGGAACGACACGCCAGTCGCCACGCCACGCCACGCCACGCGTTGCTAGGCGTGCTCTCTCGACTCACCTCCGAGAGATAAGCGACAGGTCCGTTTCTCTCGGTCGTGACGCGGTAGAGACACGCCGAGGCGCCTCCGCTAATCGCCGGCGGGTTATTACCACGGGCCGAACGGGGTACCCGCGGTATAATTCGCGTGTTCCGCTCGTGGTATCTGGCCTTGAACGCGCGCGAAGAAATCACCGACCGGGACTCGATCGACCGAGAAAGCGAGAGAGAGAAAGAGAGAGAGAGAGAGAGAGGAACGATGCTCTTCCTCCGAACTTCTCGCATCTGGTTCGACGCCGATATGTCCGTAATCTGCACGGAGATCACGGACTGTTAGCTTTAATTTTCTTCGACTCCTTTTTCCAGGGAAAAAAAAATAAAAAAAAAGTCGTATCCGCTTTGAACGCGAAGCCGTCGGGTCAGGTAAAATGGACCTCTTCCGGATGTCGGTTTCGCCGACTCTTTCGGTCCTTTCGCACGTCTTCCGTCCCTTCCATCCCCTCTCCCTGCCCTTCGTATCGAGTTAACAGGATCCAGGTTAGGCGTAACGTGAGGCGATCCCTCGCGGGAATTGCGGAGCCGGCGCGACGTCTCCTTCGGAATCTCTTCGACAATTCGTCCGAGGATTCCGAAGTCGCGCCGCCGACTTTCCAAGATGACGACGACGACGACGACGACGACGAGGACGATCCGATCGACGTCCTCGCATTCTCGATATCGACGCGGCCCCGCGGACGTGCGCGATTATCGAGCGTCGGCACACATCCGCCGATTCGGAGCGTTCGTATCGATCGCGTCCCGCGACGCTTGTCATTCCTATCTTTTTCGGATAATAGGAGCACGCCCGATTCACGATCTCTCGTTCCGGGAGAGCCAGAGCAGAGGGCCAAAAACGCGTGCGTCCGCAGCGAGCGGAGGGCAGAGAGGGCCGATCGCGCGAGCGCTCGGGCAAGGGGGGCCGCGGGGGCGATGAGGAGAGACTAGGCGTGGGCGGGGGAGAGAGACGGTCAAATTTCTCCGTCCCTACGCCGCGCCGTGCGTTTCGGTGTGCGCGCCTCGTGTCTTCCTCTTTCCCGTGGCGGGATTCCCGAGGAACCCGGCGTCGATCTCCTTCTGCGCCCTGGCATTCCCTTCTCCTTTCTTCTCTTTCTCTCTCTCTCTCTCTCTCTCTCTCTCTCTCTCTCTCTCTCTCTCCTCCCTTCCTCTTCGTGTGTAAGATGCGTACATGCCCTGCGCGACTTACACGCGACTTTGACAGCGAAATGCGCGTAATCTCGGGGAGGAGGCAGGCTGGGTAATGCGAAAAGTAGCTCGTCGTATATATCGATAACTTTATCAGCGATAAGAGAATAATAAGAGGTGTCGTTGCAAATTTTCTGTTTATCAGTAACGAAGAAAAAAAAGTTGACGAAAAGTTAAAGAGTTGAACGTAACGAATGTAGGCGACCTTACTCCTTTCTTCATTCCTTAAAAATTTCTTATTTCTCTTGACGATAAGGCGAAGGCCTCTCTTCCTGGCGCGTCACCCGGTATAACGAGATCGAGAGATCTCGTGCGCGGATCTCGCGGCACTGATTAACGAATCTTTGTTCCTCTCGCGGTGCCGTTCTAATTGGCGAGTCACTCTCCGGTTTTTTTTCTCTCTCCTTTCGGAATTTCTCCAATTAGCAAATTCCGCGGTTCCGCACGGAATTACTTTCAATCGGCCCAAAAAGCCCGTCGTCGGTTCAAACGCGCGCGCGCGCACGCGATCGTTTATACATTTTAGTTTCCGCCGATTTAAAAAATCGTATCGTTCTCTCGGGATTGCGCCTTTGAAAATGGAATATTGGAATTTCGACGCCGAGCGTAATTACTGAGGGTTCGATGAATGGAAATCGATTCGCCCCGAGAGAGAAGTCGCCTTTGAATTACGTATCTGACGATTCCCGGTACTGTTTCTCTTTTCCTGTTCGCTGCTCTATCGAAAAAGAATTCACTGAAAAATTATGATTAAACGCGCGTATTTGTCCATTGTTTCTTAAAACGTCATTTGCGTCACGAGAAAAATGGCTCGTAACGGCGGCGCAGGAATATATTAAGGACGGTTATAAATCCTCTCTGGATCATCTATTCATGCACCGTTAAATATTAAAAACGATGAAATTTAAACCAATACCTCGAGTTAAATAACATTCTGTTATTTTTAACTGTTATGTGTGTCGAAATTTATTATTTCAACTTCATTGATTTATAGTTAAATTAACATATTGCGTGGGAGCAGTGGGGCGACCTATAGGAATGGTTTAAAATGACTCAAAATTGAGTATAATTTGATGCGCGGGATAATCCCGAAAATTCGGGGGCCCGTTGTTAGCTACCCCAGTTCGACATTATCGGCATAATCAGTCCCGAGGGCAAAGCCGGAGTAGAGGCGACGTAACGACGTGACTCTCCCAGGATGTGTCGGAGGACGAGGAGTGACGGTCGGAATTTGAGAGTAGCTGGAGGAAGAAAGGGAGACGAAAAGGGTGGGCTTTAGTCGAGGAACGGGAGGAGGAGGAGGGTGAGCAAAGGGGTGAGAGAAGGTGCCGGAGGAGGAGGAGGAGGACAGAATGGGGGAGAAGGGGTAGCTAGCAGAAGGAAAGTATTGATCTGGCTGTGCTATCCCACGTTGCTGCACACCGGTATATGTATACACCCGTGTTCATTGTAACGGTCCGCTTTACGTCACATTCACCCCCCGTGAACTTGAAGGCACCTATCACCTCGGGTCGCGCGTCGGTAACGTCGGTGCGTGCGTCGCGACGCATTGATCCACGCATCGATCCTTTCCTCCACGCGTCGCATCCTTTCCTCCCTGCCTGCCCGTCGTTTATCATGCCGTTATTATGGGTCTCCGGGTTTCCGGAGTCCGGCCTCCCGGCAGCCTCCTCCTCCTCCTCCTTCCCCTTTCTACCCCCCGCGAGACGTGCCACTTGTGCCATTTTAAGCGCGCCGAGAGCGCGAGCGAGAGAGCGCGCGACAAACTCGAGGGCGGAAAGTTTCTTGAATTTCATTGTCAGCCTTCGCACTTTGAATGGAGATATCAGCTTCAAAGTCGGAGGACAAGTTTCCCGGAGGCTTGTTTCCCAGATCCTTCGAGTCGCGAGAGAAGGCAAACGTTTAATCGGTCGCGCGGTTGTGCGCGTCGCCGAGTCAACATTTACATTTGTAATTTATCTCCGATGTCGTTTACGAGATTAACCGAGAGTAGCTGATACCGCGGGAGGAGAGACGTACAGTCGCCGTCAATGATTCTTTTCCTGGGATAAGGGGGGAACATAAGAATACCTCAGGAAAGGAATCATTGGCAACGACTGTACATATCGTACGAGATCCTTCCGCGCCGGCAGCGAATTTGCAGCTTTAAATCGAAGCTCGCATCTCATTTTCGTCCTTTAACGATCTTGTGTAATTTTGCTAATACATTCCACGCTTGGTAATACCTCGAATAAACTTCTTTTTCCTTTCTTCCCCACAATTTCTTGATTCGAGCTTTTGAATGTTGCGCCTAATGAAGTCGAGAGAACACGTCGGGGGGGCTGGACCACTGGGGCAAGCGCGCGCGAGAGAGAGAACGTTTCGTAAAAACAGCATCTGGAGGCCAAAAACAGCATCTCGCTCCCGAGCGAATATGTGCCGATAAATACCGTATTAGTGACTTCCGCGCAAAGTTCAAGGGGCAGCGCGGATTAATATATACCGACGCGTTCATCCCCTTTACTCCAAAGGCACTCCGCGCTATCGTTTCATCCGCGATAGGCACGTTAACGTTTTATAGGCCAAACGTCCATACGCCATTTAAGCGAACAAGTTCACGAGCGGCACGGAGAGTTCATTCCGCAGTGATTTACGGAGGAATCCTTTGACAACCTGAACTTTGCGGGATAAACATAGAGTAGCTCGGAAGACGTACATACAATGTAAAATGAATGATTGACTTTATATATATATCTCGTCAAGTTTCATCGTCGAATCGATATGTGACAAAAACTCGTTTCATATTAAATCGTTAGGACATTTTTATATTGTATTTTCACGGTAGAGACCTTGATAATCCAGATAATCTATTAATCTAAGAATCTCTTCGATAGTTTTGCTATTTAAGGATTATTATATAAATGTCACGTATGGATAAAAATGTTATGTACCGTCAACGCGTGTGTAGAGAAAAATCAAGGCGCTATGTATAAAAACAGTATTTTCGTTCCTAAGAAAGTCACTTCCGTTACTTCGAAGATTGTTTTTTCTTAGATAAGATTAGCATTTTAAAGAAATAACACTTGTTTTATAAAAAGAAATTGTTTTCTGTCATAATTATATTTTTGCGTTTCAACATTTTTTCCACGTACCACTTTTACATTTATTCTATACTTATAATTTCTTATATAACGATCGTCTTATAGCATACGACAAGTCGATGAACTTATCATCAACGATATTATTTGCCGTTATTGTTTGCAGAGATGGTTGAGGCGATGAAGAAGGTCGCCTCGTTGGACGTAGAGCTCACCGTTGAAGAAAGGAACCTCCTCTCGGTAGCATACAAAAATGTGATCGGAGCGAGGAGAGCCTCCTGGAGAATAATCTCGAGCATCGAGCAGAAGGAAGAGAATAAGGGTGCCGAGGGAAAACTAGAGATGATCCGCCAGTACCGATCTCAAGTGGAAAAGGAGCTCAGGGATATTTGCGCCGATATCCTCGGCGTCCTGGATAAGCATCTGATACCGTGCGCCTCCACGGGAGAATCCAAAGTCTTCTATTATAAAATGTAAGGATCCATTCATAATATTTTATTACAATCGCTTCTTCATATTTTCATTTTTACCTAGCACTAAGTAAAAAACGTGATTAATAGTTCATTGTCTCTTTTATCTTTTTTTAAAAAGTCGCGAAACAAGCTGTTGAATGGTCGCTGATGCGTGTTGTATTTCGACACACGATACGAATTATTAATCCGCTGTCGACGCGCTTTCAGGAAAGGTGATTACCATCGTTACTTGGCAGAATTTGCCATCGGTAATGACAGAAAGGAAGCGGCGGAGAACTCCCTGGTGGCATACAAAGCAGCGAGCGATATCGCCATGACGGAGCTACCGCCGACCCATCCCATTCGCCTGGGATTAGCGCTCAACTTCTCCGTGTTCTATTACGAGATCCTCAACAGCCCTGACAGAGCATGCCGCTTGGCGAAGGCGGCCTTCGACGATGCGATCGCCGAACTGGACACGCTGTCTGAGGAGAGCTACAAAGATTCCACCCTCATAATGCAACTCCTCAGGGACAACCTTACCCTATGGACGTCGGATATGCAGGGAGACGGTTAGTGTCCCACTTACTTATCGAGGCGAAACCGCCGTAGGGATGTTTTGATCACGCTAAAACGCATTACGCGATGTACCTCGTCTGTCCTCGATCGATCGACACGCAGACGGAATACCGTGCATTGTGATAGAATGATCTTATCTCGGATACTCTCGTCTCACCTCAATTTACATTTCTCTGAAGAAATATTGATCTCGAGTTCTTCGGAACATATTAGAGGACAGTCATTAAAATTAAGATCGTGAACTGTGAAACATTCTGAACTTTCTATTTATCTCGTTTCGTATTTATGTTTTTGTTATAAACTTGTTTTTTTTTTTTATATCTATTTTGACTTGTAAGGAGTCATAATTTGCATGCAATTTTCGAATGCAGAATTACTATTTTGTAATTCAGAATCCGAGTCTGATCTGCAAGACGATAGCGCCGTTGATACCCACGATGCCAGAACGTAGATATACCCTTTTTCCTAACGTCCTCCTCCTCTTAGCATGTGTGCATCTGGTGAGCGACATAATCCTTATGCAATCGTTATAATAACAATAAGAATAAAAAATGAGAAAGGTATCACAAATTTATCTCACTAAGCTTCCTCACTTATCAGACGTAATTTATTTAACGTGCATTGTTTAGATGCGTTCAGCTAGATTATTTACTGACACAACATTTGTTATTTTTGTTGCGCAGGTGAAGCTGAACAAAAGGAGCAGCTGCAGGATGTGGAAGACCAGGACGTATCGTAACTCTAGCTGTAGTGAGTGTTATCTTGCGCATATAAAACTGAGACACAAGAAAAAACTCTTAAATAACTCGTAAGCAAAAGAAAAAAAAACCAATTCAGCAGGTGGCAGTTCGGGGTGGGAAGGGGAGATCTTTAGAAATTTGCGTGACCCTTTAAAAATATAAAAAAGCACGCACCGTATGGTTACTTCAAAACAAAGCAGCAGCAGCAATACCAACAAAATACAACAGCAACAGAATTAATAATAAATAAATTATTCAGTTTATTCGGCATTATATTACGTACACAATATATATACGATTGAGTTATCGAGCACAGCAGAAAGTAATGAAACAAAAGGACACGCACCCTGCGGTAAATAGAGAGACTGCAAAGCATTTAGGAGAAAGGCACTTTTTAATTGCCCCGTTTTTTGCGTATCGAGAGGAAACGCCGTGTTTGCACCTCGCATGCGTCCGATTGAAATTTATGTGCGAACGACGTCGCGAAAGCGTCAAGAACGTCGAGCCGACGTCGATGCCGGCGCCAGTCGGTATCTACTAGTCTCGGCAATTCAGATTTGGTTTCCGTCACAGTGAATAAGAACGAATTATGTGTCCTATGTTTTGCAATAGTGGAAGAGGAACAAAAAGGCGTATGGATTGCACGGCATTATACCGGGATATATTTACGTGTCTATCCGTTCTTAAAATCTTCACCATTTGGAGCTCTTCTCCTCCAATCTCCTCCTTTTCGTTCCTCACCCCTTTTTTTTTTACTGCGCGCGCGGTCGTCCCGCGTGTACCGTAATTATTACGGTGTCTGTAATAACGCATGTAAATCGATTTATTTTAAAGATAATTCGCGCGTGTCCTCTCTTTCTCCTTCCCTCCCCCCCGTGCTCTCCTCTCTTTCTCTCTCTCTCTTTACGGAAATAACGGCGGCGCCCTCATTGCCAGTTATCAGGACGGACCTCGCTTTCGAGCTTGTACCCTGTAATAAGATATGTACTTCCGAATAAAATCCGACACGATTGTAATGTTATAGATAGCCGAAAAGAAAAATTTTAAATGCATGGATTCTTGGCATAGCCGAGTTGAGGAGAAGAGAATGTGCTTACTTCGATTGCCTCCTCTCCCCCTCCCCCACCCTCTGTACACCTCGTCAAATGCAATAACGCCTGATTTTGTGAGCTTTCGTAATAGGGACCGCGTCGCGAAGGCGCTCAGTAACGTGAGCGAGAAGCGGTAGAGCGTATCATCGAAATTCTCTGATGGCGATTTCTTGATTTCCGGTCCTTTTACGTATCTCTTCCGAGGCGAGTGCGTCCCATCGCGTCAGCTCGATGAGCAGCGTCGTGATAAAAATAAAAAGGTGAAAAAAAAGAAAGAAAGAAAGAAAGAAGGGGGAAGAAATGAAAAAAAGATTACGTTGTCGTAGGTGAGCCTTTTTAGCGCGTTACGTTACTCACAGCAAACAAAGTAACTATCTAGCTAGTCTGTAATGTGGTTGTACGTTTTCATACGCCCGTTGTGTAAACTAAATATCGATTGCTGTGGTATAAGAACAGAATAAATGACTGTACCCCGACTTTTTTCACTCGCACATTTACACACGCAATTTACGCTCTATATATATAATATATATTAATATATATATATGTAATAATAATATATATATATATATAATTAATATATAAATATATTCATATATATTTCTCTGTCTTCGTCTGTCCCTTCCGGATGGACGATAGTCGGAATCAGTATTTGTAATTATCCATTCGCCGATTCATCGACGAGCCATTCCATCGAGTTTTACGTTGAGACATTCCATTGTTCTTGTAATGAGGAGTCTGTCGGGATCGTAGAGATTTACAGTGAAAAGTACCCTTTCTTCAGATCGATGAGGTAAGCTTAGCTAGTTACTGACCATTTTACGCATTAAACTTATCTACTTATTATATAGCTAGAACTACCAAAATCCATTTAAGCTCACTCAGTTTTCTCGCTGATAACGTGACGGAGAGGAGACGCCGAGAGTTTTAACGCAGCAGAGAGAAGCGAGGCGTTCGACAACAACAAGAATTGCATAATTCGGCGAGAAAAACGCGGATCGCAACCTCCGCGAGGAAGTAATTGGTGTCCATCGTGCCCCTGTATTTAGGTATTGTAACGATAAAAATTGATAATCATGTTACAAATGACACACGTTATGAGAAATAATTCAAAATAATATCAATCGGCTCTCGTAAAGTAAGTAAGTATATTTGCGAAATGTAATTGTAAGAACGTAATAAGGTAGGCTAAAGAGAGGGAAAAAAAAAAGAAAACGAAGAAATAAATCTCGACGCGAGGGATCATCCGAGTGACTCGGGTAGGATCAACTCGAGTATATGATATGATCGGAGTTGATTATAATCGTGAAGATTAAATCGCGCGAAAACTGTGTGCAAGGTAAACAGAGCTCTAAATTAAGAACTGCGGAGCGAGGCGGATGCCGTCGTAGGCTGTAAAACGCACGCGCATATATATATAAATATATAAATATATTTCTCAAGTACATAGCATGTATCTGTGCGGCAAAGTGTTTTAAGGAATTTAGCTACGTGAAAACCAAAACCAAAAAAAAAAGGAAAGAAACGCGTCAGGTGGCAACGAATGGCGGTAGCGATCTCTGAACGCCGATGAATTATTAGCCCGATCGGGCAATATATCCCAGTTGTACGTTCATAGAACATAAATCGGAGACCATCTGGATCATTTCGAAAACCATCAAATTCAAAATTTCAAACTAAATTTTAAACTTTCGAATCTGTTCGATTTCATTGGTTTCGACGAGAACCAGATCGCTATGAACAAGTAGTAGCGCGAAGCAATGCTTTTTTTTTCATCATCGTTCGGAGGAATTGATTTTACATTCTTGGATCCGCATGCGTTCTTACGCTCTGTATTACAATCGATGCGAATACACCGGATACAATCTTTTTTTCTGTAAAACCACACACATGAAAGCTACAAATAAATAAAGTAATTACGAATCTATGCCTTGGTCACAGTTTTATTAAAGGAGATCGAGATTTGAGTTTTCGGCCAGCCAATTGTAGAGAAATCATGCAGCGAAGAGCTTTGAGCTCTTGAGTTAAAATGTTAATTTAATATTAAATACGAATATTTTAATTTTATGACGAGTATGTCATACGTCTGTATTAATATAATTTAAATTTTTTAAGACTTTTCTCTCATTGCAGTCATATTAAGATTGACATCAGAAACGAGAGATATCGATTTTTTTTTCCTTGCACATTACGTATCGTAACAAATTAATTTTCTCACGTGTATTCACGTTTAATAATACAAATTTAAAAAGAAAATCTTTTTTGTCTTTATAAATCTTCACAAAATTTCTTAAATCTGATATATCCAATATGAGTTATATGATATGCAAAGCAAGCAAGTTATTTCGATGCATGATGCAAGTTTCCTCCAATAATTTGTGAAAATTTCTCGCTTCTGATGTCACGATTCATACTTGATACTGCGGTCACTCAAGCACGGATTGGCTGTATGTCAATGTTTCTAACGACTGCGTCTCCTGTGTAAAATCGCGTTCGCGGAAGCTGCTCGAGGCGGACAGGAGTCTCCTCGGTCTGTTCAGGTCTACTCGTCGCAGGATCCGCTCGAGATTGCCCTCCGATCCGGTCAAGATCGGCGAAAGATTGATATTCGACGCAAGTCGACTCTTAATGACCCGACCGTTTCTGGGCGATCTTCCAGGTTGGTCGTTAGGCCTACGCTTCGCGGATTTCAGCTTTACGTTGCGCAACATTTCCAAGGACACGACTGGACCTCTTGGGCCTGGTACAGTGTTTCGTCTGTTTTCCTGAAATGTATGGAACGGAACAATTTATTATTTCTCATGCTCGTCGAGTGTTAAATATTAAAATATTTTTAAAAATTTGCAATTTACATATGCGCGCCTGCATATTAATTTCTTATTTCCACAAAGACGGAAACGAAATTAAAACCTAAATGGACATTAGTTATTTTTAATCACCAAAAATTCTGAGATCTACATATTCTCGTGTGATTTGCATTCAGCAAGTCGGAAATTAAAAATCTCGTGAGATCGAGGACAGTCATTCTCGTTGCAGAAATTTATATTTACGATGTTATCGTGAAGGACGTAATCTTGTTAATTCCACAGAATTTAGATAGTACTTTGTTACTTTGTGGCGCCTTTTTCAGGGTGACT
Organism: Temnothorax longispinosus; assembly: GCF_030848805.1. NCBI lineage: Eukaryota > Metazoa > Arthropoda > Insecta > Hymenoptera > Formicidae > Temnothorax > Temnothorax longispinosus. The sequence goes on from NC_092358.1 coordinate 27,926,761, forward strand.
TTCAACAGGTCCTCGACGGTGATGTTAGGCCTGTTGAATAACGGCGTGGAACATTTTCTTGTGGGTGTTCTAGTCTTGTTACTTCTGCTGCTGTTGGGAGTCGTCGGTTGTATCGGTGGCATTGGGGAATGCAAAGAAACTGATGAGAGGAGCGGAGGGGGCGGGGGTGGTATCGACGATGCTGATTCCGAAGTGTGCACTTTTGGAAGAAATAAAGGAGGTAGCGGGGGTGGTGGTGGTGGTGGTAGATGTAGTGGAAGTGGAAATTCTAAAGAGGGTAGAGGAGGAGGAGGAGGAGGAGGTGGTGGTGGTGGTGGTGGTGGTGGTGGTGGTGGTGATGGTGGAAGTGCAGGTAGAGATGAGCGAGAAGATAAAGGACACGAGGAAGGCAAGGTGACCGGTTGCAAAGATTTTATTTGAACTTCCTCCAGCGTTTCACGTAATTTCTTCAACTCCTGCAGCAATACCACATTATCTTCCGTAATTTTTTTACTAGCTTCACGAAAGACGTTCATCTCGGCTGTCAGGGCGCTAAGAGTGGCTTCGGTGGTCGTTTGCATCTACGGCGGACCAAGAAGATATAATATTAATATACAGATTTTTCTAACATATACATTTATTTATTTATTACACATTTATATTTCCGCAAAGATTCACAAAATATAAGAACTTGATACGGATATTTTATAAAAGCAGAAACATATTCAGCTTTACGATTTGAGACCAAATGATAAGTTCGAAAGGTCCTTCTAATTTTACCTGGACAAAATCTTCGGAAAGTCGCGTCATTTTCTCCGACATTGCGCGTAACATCTCGCTTTCGGAGCGCATTGTCTCCGTCAGACAATCAAATTTCTTCGTCCAAGAACTCGACGAAGGCGAAACGGTCAATTTCTGTCGCAACTTGTTGTAATTCTGAAAAATAAAGATCGATGTCGGTTCTGTTTAAAATAAACAAGCGTCATATTGATATCAAGTAAAAAAAATACTTATCAACGTGTATAAATTAAAATTATTTCTAAAAATAACAAAATTTGTTCGTGATTCCAACTTGTTGAAAGTAAAAAAATTCGGCTAATTTAATACAGTAATTCAATATGGCTGGCAGCGAGGAAGCGAGAATCTTCATTTTGCACAAATATCGAGAAACTTACGACATTTACGAGATGCAGCAATTTCCTTATCAGCCAAATGCAGATAGCGATCACCCACGTGATTATCGTGCGGGAAATGTTTCTTCGTCGAGGTCGAGAGACATGGCTGCGAGAGTCTCGAGGCGTTGCGACGTTTTGCGGCGCCTGGGGATTACGAGTGCCGTCCCAATGATATTCTATCTGATTAATTGAAAAACACAGAGAAAGGGATTTCGAATTATAATGAGGACATTTATTTGCGTAAAAGTCCATCTCTCCGACACGCGACAATTCAGAATCAATTAAGAACCGGAGAAGCAAAAATACAATTTAAATCAAATAAAATTCCGCATTTAAGGTTTCTATATATTTCCTCAATGCAAGTCATATTGAATTACGACGTCGTGAGTAAAAAATCGATGTATATAAAACAGAATGTCTGTCTATTAACTCCTAAACCCTTTGACCAATCTATTAAATTTTGCATATAGTTACTCTCTAGACCCCTGCGGAAAATATGGTCTACCATGAAACCTGGATCCCCTACCTCTGATTTTATCCCCTTGATACTCTGTGATAATCCCGGCAACGCCAGGTAGTTTAATTTTAATACTTAATAATACTCATATATTACGTATTACAAATAAAGTTTGTATACTTTTTGCGGGGAACCGCCACCGTGGCCATCGCGATCGGACAGCTCGACGTCGGAGGCGATGATCGATTCCGGGATGCGGCCGTCCTGACGCGTTTCATCGGAGAACGGCGACGGACCCAGCAGGAGCAAACGTCCCTTGCTCTCCTTCTTCCCTTCCGGAAGCGGATCTGTGATATCCGCGCGAGTGGCCGGTTGCCGGTGACCGGCCACCTCCCCGTCGTCATCCTCGTTTCCGAACGTCAAAGTCGTTCGGCGACAAAGTCGTTTCACCGACCCGGTGCGAGGCGTCGTGGATTCCGCCGGAATCCCAGCTTTCTCGGCCTCTCGCCTCGTCCCACCGGACTCGCGGACCTTATCATAGCTCACCAGCTTTGGCGACGACGAAGGCGTGCAAGGTACGGACGACGTTGGCAGGGACAACGTCGAGACGGAGACGTAAGGGAGTCTCCTGTACCTGTGTAATAAGCACTCGCCGCGGTCGACCACCTCCTCGCCGCGAGTATTCCTGTTCTTTCGCCGCAGTTGCCCGAAAATCTTCCGGAACTCGCGCCAATTCGCCGTCAAACGTTCGCCGATCCTCTCGAGCGCGACCTCGACTCTCTTATTGCCATTCGACGTTCCCTTCATTTTCTTGTTCGGATTATCTCGCGGTCCGCCGATGGATCTATGGACCGGCGATCCGCTGAGCTCGCCTCGCTCGTCGTTCTCGGGTAAAATCATAAAATGCGGGACCTCCGAGAGTTCCTCAGAATCTCTTCCCAATTTGTTAACGACGACCGTCGGCGACTGCCTGGCCAGATAACTGTTCATCTGGTGCGCGAGATTATCATTCATCGAAAGCGTCTTGTCCAACAAGTAACAATCGTCCATCGTTTCAATGATGTAATGGTCTTTCCGCTGATTCGATCTTACTCCGAGAGATCCCTCTTCGTCAAACTTCACGGGCCCCGGGATATTTGCGAAAGTGCATACATCGTCGCGCGACTGGGATTTCAAGTTAGGGCGAGATATTACTGAGATATTTCGATGGGTCATCTCGTCGACGATTTTCGAGGATCTTCCATCAGTTGTTCTGTTCGCATTGTTATTCGGCTCGTTGCTCAAGGACGATAAGCTGAAGAAATAACTTTCCGTGAGCTCGAATGGATCGTCGACGAGCGGTTTGGTAGCAACGTCCCGCTCGTTGCGTTCTCCGGAGTCCTCTAAATTGCGAAAGTTATTCATGTACTTGGTACCGTGCTCAAAATCGCACATTGCAAGATCCAACTCGTGGCTCTTGCTCGAGATCGGGCTGGGCTGTTGGATCATCCGCGCAGCGATCCCATCGTCGATTTTTGGATCGTCCTTGAAGCCCTTCGATCTTCTTCTAGGCTGCTTGGGAATGATCTCCGGGCTGAGCTTATCGCCGCATTGCAGGTCCGCGGGTTGCGATTCGAACAGTACCGATTCCGGAGAACGCGGATGCGACGAATCGCTCCTTTCTTTATTTCCATTTTTCGAATCTCGACCGGAGATCTTCCGAAGGGACTCCTGCACTTTCTGGAACTTGGTCTTCTTCCGCGATTGCTTGTGCTTGCGTCTCGCCATAAAATATATTTATGTATTAATCACTGTACGCTGAATACGATCGCCTTCCGATGAATTATAAATATCTAATTACTCTTTATTAAGTTACACATGATTTAATTCAAAGCGCGTCTATCACGTTACATTTTCGCTCGAATTGCGGAGACAGAAAGATCGTTGTTACCTACATGCCTGAGAGTTCGTTACTGCCTGTCTCAAGGTTGTCTACTTCGTATATTATTGTGGTTTGGTATTTACACATGTGTGTGATGATGATAACTTCCCGTCATGCGCGTGTAAATCTACCAATTAAATTCGTTACATCGCTAAGTTTATCTTCTTAGATAGTTTATAGTTTAAAATCGATCCAAAAGTAAATTTGTAAAATTTGATTGTTAAAGACACAGTACACACAGGCAAGTCAAATTTTAATTCGAAGAAAAATCGGACTTAAATTTAATTCACGAACAAATAAGAATCTCAAGATATATGTGGAAAGAAACGTTCTCTTACGTTTAGTTGAAAGAGCGTTTATTCAAATCTTTGCTACAAGAAATTGCTCAAACGGATATTTTAATTTTGTAAAGTCCTATTATTTTATTTCTTATTTTATACATTCTTTACATGTTATTTTATATCTTGTAGATATAATCTTCCTCTGCAGTTTATATATTTTTCATCTATAATACATACTTCTTTTATAATACATATGTAATCTTAATATTCGATAATCTATTCCGTGGTTCTACACGTTTACATGCATGTCGGCAGGTTGGAAGAATTGAAAATTTCGCGATCAAAAAATTTCAATTATTGACAATTTATCATGATTGCAAGGTGAGCAACGAAGGCAACTCTCACGTACAACTCGACAGATCACGCTCTATTCAGCTAGGCCCGACAAAGATTTCACTTCTTATTTACAAAATCTTCTCCCTTCTGAATATTTTTCTTAAGCTCCGGGATAGCGGCGTCCAGCAGTTTCTGCTCAAAGCTGCTTAGTTTACCTAATCCCAAATTCTTCTCAAGTCCATTTTTCTGAAAATCCATAAAATTTTGATCTCTTATAATGATATAATTAAGTAGAATAAAGCATATTCTTATATAAAGCTCTCTACTTGAAATAGTCTCCCTTAAAAAAATCAAAGTTGTTTATACTTGTTTTACAAAACATCCCATATAACAATAATTGAATATTACAGTTAAAATATGTCACATTATCATAAAAATAGTTTTATTTTTTAATAGGAGATAATTTTCTGTTTAAAGCCATATATTTCCGAAATGTATGGCAACAAATGTATTAATACGATGTCATAAGGTTTATTATGTCTCTACTTACGCCCAGAAGGATCGGCGTAGAGAAGTATTTGGCGTCAGTGACATTCGATTTGACGTACGAGCACTCAATAATACCCGTTTCACCGTTCAACGCCCTGATTAACGAGAGACCGAATCGCGCGCCGGCAAAAGCCATGGACAAAGTCGCGGATCCAGTTCCCGCCTTGGCCTTAACGACCTCGGTACCGGCCTCTTGGATCCTCTCGGTGAGCGCTTTCAGCTGATCATCCGGGAAGGAAACTGACGGCGTGCACTGCGAGATCAACGGAATGATGGTAATGCCGCTATGTCCCCCAATGACTGGGACGTTGACTTTCAGCAGATCAAGACCCTGAAAAATTAACCGTCTGTCTTAGCAGCTGTTTTTTTCCAATTACGAAAGCTGGAAAATAAAGTGACACATTTTTATCGTCCCGGCTCAATTATATTGAGCAAAACGTAATAATTAAATATTACATTCAACGTTTTTTAATTATTCATTGCATTCATTGGGATCATATAAAAAACGAAGAATAAATTTTATAAATCTGTTTTTCTCATATTACTGTCATGCTTAATATTTGCGTGTGGAACAATCTGAGGCTAAATGTTCGTACTTGAGACAAATAATGAAAGAAATAACGTTCCGAGAACCGAGACACATCTGTCAAAACAGATGAAAGTCTAGTTTATTACGGTTGCCGTAGTAACTTTCAAAATGTACGTATATAGCAGATCATTTTTGTTTATGTCAAGGATGTCAAGTAAGTTAAAGACGTTCGCTTCGTTATTTTACGCAATTTGCCACATTTAATACCTTCGTTTCCGCGATGAATGTGTTCGCCCTAACGATATCTAAGGTAGTCACTCCGAATACGCGATTAGGGTCGTAGACGCCCGCCTTCTGTAGCACTTCACTCGCGATTGGCACTGTGCTGTTGACCGGATTCGAGATGATCGCCACGAAGGCCTTTGGCGCGACTTCGGCCATCGCAACGACGAGATCCCGGACGATAGAGGCGTTCGTATTGAACAGATCGTCGCGGGTCATGCCCGGTTTACGTGGAACGCCCGCAGGTATGATGACAACCTAAAAATAGTCCCCAGAAAATTAATAAGTCGTCAAAATCCAAAACAAAGACGATTACTTTCAATTTAATGAATTAAATAAAAAAGCAAACTTTTAAATCTTCGTAGCACAAACTGTATCATCAAATACCGATATAATCTTTCGTATCGTAATGACATACCTGAGCGCCTTTAAGAGAGTCTTTGAGCTGTTCCGGACCGTTGTAAGCTTTGACTTTCGCAGGGGTATTTATGTGCGAGAGATCGGCACCAACACCAGGCGTATTTACGATATCGTACAGCGACAATTCCGTGACCAGAGGCGACTGTTTGAGAAGCAACGACAGTGGCTGGCCGATGCCACCGCTTGCTCCCATGACGCTGACTTTTGCATCGCGCTGCAAAAAGAACACAGTCGGGATATTAGAGCATTTCGAAAGAATCACTCGTCTACAACCGAAACCAGGCGATTAAGGAGGTATAATTTAAGAAAACGATCTTTGGTTTCCGTTAAATTTTTTAAATAATTATACTCCCAATTGATTCACTCAAAGATTTCTCCAATTCTGACGTTAAACGCAATGTTTCAACTAATTTATTTTTAGCTCATTTTTTCAAGTAAGCATAAAGGATCCAGCTACATAAAAAAATTGTCTATGATAAATTGTCTATGATCAGAATTATTTCCTTTTTTTGCAGTCAAGTTTCAATAGCAAATTTAAGGTTTCGATGTGCCAGTTTAACGTATCAGCGTTGGAGCCGAATTTGCAGTTGCATAACGATGTTCCGATTACGATTGCAGCATCGCGATCCAATGATGTACGACGATGCTAGATCTCTACGTAACTGATATCGGCGACAAGCGATATCTCTCTCCCGCCATATGTGTCGTTAAAGGTCGATGGAGATTCTCGTAGTTATCAGGTTATCACTAAGGGTCCACGAGATACAGCAAACGTGGCATAATCAGCGGCTTATATGCTATATAATATGAGAATATGTGAATTTACGTGCGTATAAAATGAGCATATCGATATTAGAGATTTACAGGGCGAAAAATGAGATTCTTTTAAAAAGAATTCTTCCAAAGACGGCGCATATTTATTGTTCCACCGACGTGCATATACTTGATATTCAGCAACACAAGATACGTAAAGATGTTACCACCCTACTCACACATGCGATATATTTGTCGAGCGTTAATTAATTTCCGGCCGATTTGTGGGGAACAGATTGAGAGTGGGTTTTGCGGTTTGTTTTTTGACGATACTTTACCGTGACGCTCGTAGATAGTCGTTTTGCGCCTTGCTGGCTGACATTTATGACGGGCCTGAGGAATCGGGGCAGCATGTCGACGGCAGTGGACGTCACGTCAAATGGTCGTGAAAATTTTCGTGCGAGGCGAGCACGTACTCCCAATATACCTCAAAGACACTCCGCGTGACCTTCGCTCACTGACAGCGAGAGTGACGCAGGTGGCGTTATGTGATTGAAGGCGAATTCAGTGATCTCGTGCGGTGAAAACGCAAAGTTTCTCAGTCAAAATTATCGATATTGAAAAATATATTTCTTGCACGCCGATTCATTTGCTACGTAAATTACTGTAAATGCTAACAAGATCGGAATATGCTGCGCGTTCCGAGATTTGCGACTATTAATTAATTCAGATTAATTTATGAGATCAAAGATTATTAATTATCAACTTTAGGTAAATTTTCCCGATTACCGTCTGGGGAGATGTAATGGAAGGTAATGGAAGGTATTGACATTATCAATTATTGGTATGAAATTTTTGACGTTGACATAAATATAAATATAATAATAAATATAATGTACAATTTGTTTATATATTAAATTCACGATTTATTATTATTATATAGATGCTTCATATAAATGAGCATATTTACTCAATAATATCACATATATTGTTGCATTTTTTCCCTAATTCTCTTAACTTTTATAAATAATTAAACACGAATGATAACAAAAAAAAGCGCAATTTTAAATCAAAATCAGATATCACGATTTCACGAGGTTGTAAATATATATATCGTCTATAAATCGCGCGAAACGTGCCCTCGAAACGCGCGTCGGCGCTCGAGCGATGAACCGAGGCCGATAGATCCTCACCCTCGCGATTTACTGTCATTCGAAGACGCGAGGAGAGGACAGGATCGATCGGCCACGATTGCGCGTTAAGTTGCCGCTAATTTGGATTTATGTTCGCGTTCGCGCGCCGATCCCGTCGACACCTCGCTCTCGCCGATCGGTTTTACGGGGGTCCGAGCGATCTCCTGGGGTCGCGGTCAACCGCGCGCGACGGTCGTTAATTCGTCTCGGACGCCCCGCGTCTGCAAAACGTACGTTTCCGGAAAGGAGTCTACGGAGCGGTTAGCGAACCATTCGCGTCTCGTTTAAAATCCTAATCGCGAGGGATCGTCTTCAGACGTTCAGCCGAATCGTCTTAGCGGACGCTGGGAATTTTACGGATTTGCCCGGCCGATCCGTCGCGCCGAGTCTCATCGGCCGCGCTTTCGCGCGCCGCTCACGGCGCGGCGAGTCGTGTTCCCCGTGTACAGCGACTGATTTATTCTCGCGGCTCGCTCTCGATATATCGGAAATCTTCGTGCATTAATTCCACCTGTACGAGCGAGCGTCTGCGCGCCGCGCCGGCCTCCCCCGCGCGATCGATGCCTGATTTATTTCATCGGTACCAATCGGCGTGGTGTGTAAGTGTGTGTTCGACGGCCGTCGCGCGCGAACACACACACACTCGAGCGCATTAATCGAAGCGGTGCCGCGCGAGTGTCATTTTATTTATTTATTTATCGGTGAGATTAATCCTTTCGCACGCGTAACGAAAGAGACAAGAAATGACTGCACGAGTGTCGGACGTGATTTATATAATGTAACATAAATAATATAAATTAATGCGTATGATAATAAAAAGAAAGATATATAAAAGAGAGAGAGATAGTGGTAAAAATAAGAATCTTGCGAAATGAGACTTACAATCCGAACTTACGATCCCTCGCAGCTGCTCCGATACCTCGATCAATCAAGATAATTAGGGATGAGATCAAATTTAATATGTACTTAAATCTAATAATCGAGTTTGATTTTTTTTATTTGAGTAATATTCATAATAAAAAATAATATTTTATACATTGTACTTGCGAAGTAATCGAATGTCGATTAGTTAGTTTCGAATTTTGGAATGAGTGCCTCCATCAGCATATTCAAAACTTATAAGTAGTTCCTATCATGAAGAATTGAATTTTACAAGTATAGTATTCGAATCTGTTATTATTATCATAAAAGTTATTTTTTGTAAAATTGTAATATAGAGATATTTGTATGATATATAATATATATATATACACACATTTTGTTTTACACATTACATTTTTTAAGTACTCATAAAAGATTCGAACACATTTGACTCAGGTTCGAGCCTACTTGGAAGTAATACTCTCGTCTTTCGAAGTAGGTACACTCATAGGGGGTTTTAATCCATTTTATCCAGCTTCGAATATACTAGCTTGAAGTATTGCTTTTATTCGAAAGAATCATAGAGAGTTCGAAACCACGACAATAGAGACTACTCGTAAGGTACTTCATCCCATCACTAGTCGCAATAATTGCCCGTGATCCCATCGTTAGGATCAAAGATCGTTTGGAGATTTCGTTGGAGATTTACCCGATGCGTCCGAATAAATCGAATTCAAGATTCCGTCGTCGAGACGCACACAGATCGTTCTGAGAGCCTCGGAACGATCTGTGGCGGAAATTCCTCGATCGCTTCCTTCTTTTTCCCTTATAATGCCGACGAGGCCGATGCACTCGCGAGCGTATGCGCGCGATGCGCGTGAGAAACGCAGCGAGTTGCACGCCGCGGCCGCCGCGGATATATCGTCGGGGGCGCAAGTTCGTATGGAAATCTTGATATACGCGATAAAGAAGCGCGATGGAGCGAGACGGCGCGGGCGCGGGCGCGTCGGCGCGGCGGGAGGGGAGCAGGGAAACGGGGAAAATGTGATCCCCGGGCCGTGCGGGGCCGTGGCGGGCGGTGGTAGCGGAGAGGGCAATCGGCGCCGGGGACGCCGAGGTCATCATTATCCGACCATTATCCGGCCCCGGCCCAACCACTGTAATCCGTATTTCATTCTCCGGCGGTTTTTTGTCGCCGCGCCGCGCCGCGCCGCGCCGGCCGAAGAGCGGTTACGGGCCCCGGCCCACGGAGATTACAGGCGCAGCGCGGCCCACTACGGCGACCGATAGTTTCCGCGATGCAACGCGCCTGGGCGGGGCACCCACCCCCTGCGAGAGCCCCTGCCTGCAGTTTGCGCGCTTCCTTCTACTTCCCCTGCCTCGATCCCCGCGATAAAGCGGGTCAAGGGGCACGAGAGGGCACACGCACTTCTCGCTGGCTTCAATGCAGCAATTTTTCGTTCGATAAAATAGCCTTCTTTACATAAAATCATAATAAGAAGACCCGGGAATCCTACAATTGTGTAAATGCATGACATAATATGTAATAGCTGTAGATATCGTTGAAGACATATCAAATGTTTCGATGAACTTCGCGTTTCAAGATTTTTATTCTTTTAGCCTCATTTTTCTCAATCGCCTGACACACACACATTCTTCCGCAGAAGGTCTCTTCGAGAATAATCCGGAATGCAGACTTTGAAGGGGTGAGAAACATTTACCGTCTGTATTACATTGAATTTGGCGATTCGGTCAACAAACGCAAAATCCGCGCAGTTGTGAATTTTACGCAGCTCACCGCTCGCATCGAATAACCATACATCATATGAAAAAAGGAAATAAACTTGAGTTATGAACATTCTACGTCTCAAAGAACAGATTACACCCAGGCTTCTCGCATCTAAAATAAAATTTTCCCGTAGCTGCCTTCCCCACGTGCGATCTCTATCTCTATATGATCTCCAAATCGCGCGCAGGATGGTACCCCGATTTTCAAAGCGCCATCGAGAGGGCACGACCTTCCCGGCCGCGCTTCTCGACACCTTCGCCCCATCGGGATTGTCCCCTGCGCGAGATCGAGATCTCCGAATCCGCGAGACAACGCGTGTCGCTCGTAATGAATCTCGGTTGTTGCATAATGAGAGCATAAATTACGCGCTCTCGTACGAGGGCCTCCGGACTCTCTTTCTCTCCCCCCCCCTCCCCTCCTCTCCACCGCCCGCTATCGGCCGCTCCGGGCAGGCCGCAATAAATTCCGACGTATAGACAACGGGGCCCCCGCGGGGGCCCCCGCGTGTGTCGTCCGCAACGCGCGCACACAAACGCGCGCGCACACCGCTCGATCGTTGTTCGTATATATTTACCTGGCAATTAGTTTTGCGGAGAATGTTGTTGTCCTTGGTCGTACACACAGAGCGAGCGCGAGCGTTTGCGGGGGTGTCCTCGCCGTCTGTACGTCGCCGAGAACAACAGCCTGGAGGATCTCAAGACGAATTATATATATACGCTTCGCTTTCGATGATCGCGTCGGACGGAAATTGAATTTACGTAAATTTCCGCGAGTTTATGATGCCGAGATGGGACTGCTTTTTACATAACTGCGTAACATTGTTTTATATAGCATATATATCGCCGAATGTACATACATTTTTCAATATTGGGCTCTCATACAGCTTAGTATTAATATATCTATAGTGTAAGTATGTTGTGTAAAACGTAGCATTCAGATTTTTCTTAACTTTTCTTTAGGTGACGTGTAAAATCAAGTATAATTAACGCTTGTAAAAAAATCAATTCTACTTAGTCGCGTATTTAACTGCTATAAAAATAGATTGAATCTTATTTCATTAGTATGCTAGAGTATTAGCAGTTTCGTTTGATTCGCTAGCTGCGCTAACAATGTGTCATCCTCCGTTGCGTTGATGAAAAGTTTTACACGTATACAAAGAAAGAATCGTAACACGTCGATACTAAAGAATTTTCGTATTCCGAGCGATACGTATCCGCGCTCTCTCTCTCTCTCTTAATACTACTTTGCTGCTCGCGAAACAATGGCGGCCCGATCAAAAACTGCGGGGACTCATTTATCGCGGTCCTTCGCGGCGCTTTATGATTGCCCTACGCGCGCGCGCGCACCATGAAACCGCGGCTATCTCTTCTCTCGCCCTTTGCCCCTTTTCCCTGCCCTCCTCCCGGCCCCCACCGCGGTCGCTGCGCGCTCGTTACTCCCCTTTAACACGTGGTTAGGCCTCGCGCTTCTCCATCGACCCCGCGATACCGACCGCGATAGATCGAAGCGGGGCCCCCCGATTTCTCCCTCCCCCCCTTGCGCGCTCGAAATTTTTATTTCCCCGCCGCCGCTCCGGCGCGAAGTGTTGTTGCAACAAGGTGTTAGATTAATTGCGCGATTAAATCGTCGTAAATCTCGAAAAGGGACGCCCACTCGACCGAGCGCACGAGAGGGTGCAAGGAAAGAAAGGCAAGAGAGAAAAGAGAGAGAGAAAGAGCACGCCTCCTCGCGCGCTCCTCCTCGACGTTTCCAGAGCGATACGAATCTTTATGGCGCGGGCGAGAATCTCGCCTTCTCCCGGCCGCGTTCCCTTCTTCCTCGCGCCGTCAGAGACGTCGATCCTGAAATTGGAATGCCCGGCTCACTCGGTCGGATCGCCCCCGAGGAATCGCCCTCTCAAGAGCAAATACTCCCCCGTCGTGGGCTATCGGCGAGCAATCGGACGAAGTTTATACATACGTGTATCGCTCGCGGACGAAACTAGCGATGTAAAAAAGGATTATATGTATGAGAGACTGGTATCAATTAGGGTTGTGGAAATACTCGATGGAGTTGTGGAATGTCCTTTTCGATTTCGCGGTAAATAGGCGCAAAAATGTCAAGGGAGAGCCAACTCTTCTATAGAATATTATATAAGAGACAAAAAGAGAATGAGAGAGATACTGTTTTTAAAGTATATTATGTAGTAGACTCCTCATTTAATTACGGGTTCGTACAACACGACAGAAAAATTTTAATATTTGTTTGTTTTAAAATAAAATAAAATAAATTTTACTGTGTTACATCTTTAACATTCATTTTGCATTTTTTATAGCAAACCCTTACATCTTTTATAAACATGTGTTTTCATATGCATAATCCATATATGTATATTCATGATCTATGTGACTCGAATAATGGATTCATATGATAATACATTCTCCGTGTTATATGGAAGTGTGTTCTATATTACGTAATATATATGTTATAATATATATTTATGGGAGATACAAAAATATTCTTCGAATCACCAGTTGTGGCAAAAAAGGAGTCTGTTTTCTTAACGAGCTACTGTGAGGATGTTTGCTACACCGTGTGCGGAATTTAGATACGGTGATTCACTTGCCCATTGATCGGCGACGATTAGAAATTCGACCAAAAGACTTTCACCACGTCGCTTTCGCCTTTCTGCCGGGCGATTCTTAATATATGTTCAAAAAGTGCGTTTCGTTTTTTCAGCGTTGGCGTAACGAAAGTTCGAGGGATTGCTGGATGATACAAGCGCAAATTTCAGGAATATGGAATATACGGGAGTCGAGATAAATGTCGAACGCGTGTTTTTTTTATTCCTTTTTATTTCTCTCTGCTTCGTGTTAGTAACTCGCTCCGAATATCGGCAGCAAAAAATGTGTAGACGTAATAAAATATATATATATTATATATATATGTATATATATATAATTTTTTCGTTAATAATAATAATATTATTGCTTTCGTCGAGGCTTATCTCAGTCCGCGTGCGAAATGTATCAAACGTTTCAGTCGCCCGTAATCGATGTTAATCTTCAGACCACGCAACAAATTTTCGACAGCATTGTTCTCTCGTATGCCAATTTATCGGCGTGCTTTGAGAACAGCCTTGACTACGATTATTACCACGCCACGTCTACTCGCCACATCCACCCTAATCTCATTAGAACAGTCGAACATGCGTATATAAATATATATAATATATGCATAACAAAATGTCTTGCGGAGCAAGACCGCGGTTACGTAGAAAATCAACGCTTAATCCTAATTAAATCTCTGCTCATATAAAACCAGCAACGGCTTAATTGTACGGTTATAAAGATATGCTCTCTCTCTCTCGTGCTAGTCACAAATATTTACAAGATTTAACGCGCACGCGCGTCAACAATTATGTTCCGATTGCCAAAGATCACTGGGAAAATGGAAGCACAATTTTCTCTCACTAAGCCACTTTTCGTCGCTTTCTCTCAGCAAGATAAATAAATTGCACCGGTTTTAATAAACTCCAACATTAGAAATTTCATAACGATTCGATAACAACTATGTATAACCCCTTATCATACGTGTGACGCTTGACAATGGACGTATTTGGTGAACGGGATAATTTCTTTTTATTTATGAAAATGTTGAGTAATATTAAAACTTTTTTTCATTATTGTCATCGGAATCCTACGGTTTGTTTCAATGAATTCTCATTTCTTAATTATTTGTGCTACAAGAAATGTCGACTTCTTCGACATTAAGAATAGTTATTTTAATTTCAAACAAGAAATACGTCTATTGACAAACGCGTTATATTAAAAAAATATTCGCATTATCTCTATAGTCTTACAATTTTACCTTAGCAATTAATAATTTAATAAATAAACAGTCGGTTATACACAACAATAGCCGCTCTGTGATGTTATATCGCGCGATTGGGATCTATTATCCAATGTTATACTCGTCTCGTTTTGCCCGATCTTATCATTTCCCGCCTCTCTGCTTAGCTGCAAAATTAACTCGCGCTCCTTCGTTTTGTCCGTGTCAACGAACTGCATTCTTCCTTTCCGTTATTGTGTAGCTATCGAGGATAAACTCCCTGCCTTCCCGCTTTCGGGTCTCCCTTGCGCTTTATCGCGGAATTGAAGAACCAACTACCGTTAAACTTACAGAATGCCATGATACCTGGCACAGAAACGGACGATCTTCAATATAGAGACACTTTTGCGATCGCCAAAGTCTCTGTATTGTTCTGTCAAGAAAAAGACATTTTTCGTGTTGTATGTATTTATATAAATTTTTGAAATAACAGAAAAAGAATTTACGTACCGTTTCAAACTATCGATAAAACATATCAACTGAAAACGAATCGTATCTTGTGCCGAAAAATCGAAGTCGCAAATAAAATCAATCCGAATGCTGTTTCTCATATAATATGTCCGTAATATTTCTCTGTTTTAATTTAAATGCATTAAAACAATGATGTTTTGAAGTTCCGCCTCGGTCTACTTCCGATTTGACGAGCGTTCCATGCCAGGCGGCATAAAAAAAATTATGTATCGCGTCGTAGAAATCCAGCAGCCGTGGAAGCGCGCTTTACGATCTAATTACGCGAGCAAATTCATTTCCCCGACAGACCTGGGTTCCATACAGATCGAGTATTCGCTCGTTCGCGCTGCCGTGTTCTTTGGCTTTAAGTTCTGCGTTCGAAACAAGGGACTTGAATTCTTCAGCAACCCGAATATTGTCGTTAAAGGTATTTGTCGAATTGGTAATTTGCAACGTTATCATCCGTCGCAAATACCAATTCAAGTCAAACAACGTTAAACTCATGAGTCATTATGTTAAAATAATAATATAAAAAAAAAAATAGTTCGTCCTCGTTCGTGAATACTTTGCAAAATGTCAAGAAAATAAATGCAAGTCGGTTTTTCAACTTCTCCGCAACAACGTGCTAAATCCATTCTATTTATTACGATTCTGAACAATGGACGTCGCGCAAAGCGAGCTGAGAATGATTCAAGTCTAACAGATGCACGGACGTAATTGCACTGTTCATCGATTGCACTTTCGCACGGCCGAGAAACAGCAGCGGTAATAATCTCTTCGACGTTAACTCCGTGAAATCTACACGAGCGAGCTGAAACGGTACCGATATCAGTCACACGGAATCGGCATCAACGGAATGCCACGCTTCCAGCGTTACACGGCAAGATCATATTATGTCTCAACTATAAAACAGACTCCATTAAATAAATAAAACGAATATATAAAATGGTTATGCCATACATGTCTTTTATATACAACCGATTGGTGAGCGAACGTGGACACGTTAGTAAAATACTTACAATTACATCGAAATTTGCGAAATTCTATATTAATTGTATTTCATATATGCGTAACTCAAAATCGCAAACGAGCATTATTAAAATATCCAAAGGAAGTATTTTATATATAAGAGAAAGCGATAGAGAATGATATACATGAACCCCAATCCCGATAATTTGCATGATATATAGAAATGGAGTAGCGCAATGAAATTATTTCGAAAGTTAAGTTCCGAACTTACTAAACAAGCATCATGTGCGGTGAAAAGAAAGACGAGGTATATAAGAAAACGCATGAGAGCCGCTTACGAATTAAAAGCATAAAAGCTCGACGCGATCGACGTCGCAATCGCGATCGCGCGAACGTTGCAGTGAGAAACACAAGTGTGAGAAGAGAAGAAAGAGAATAAAGAAGAAAATCTCTTCGAGTAACCTAAGGGTGACTCACGTGAGTCCCCGATACACTTACGCAGCTAATTGGTCTTAAAGCCTAATCGTTCATGGAACATACAGTATTTAATATATCATAGATATATGGGACCAAAATCACCAGCACCAGCCGTGCTGGGACGCCTCGAGAGCAACGCGATCGCCGTAATTGTTCTCCTTTTCTCGCCGTTCTCCCGAATGGAAAGTCCTCGATCGCGATACAGACGATTCAGGGTAAAATTTCTCGATTGACAACGCGACGACCGCCGACCGTGATCCGATCGGAAATCCTCACGGCTTTGAAACGCGGCACGTCCTTCATCATCGCGATTCCCACCGCACGCGTCTAAGGCACTCTCTCGACAACTTAATAAACACCTGCGCGCATCAGTAAAAATATTTCCGCGAACCTCGCGGGTGTCAGAGGTCGTAAGATGCTCAAAAATGTAATTAACAATCTTATCCCGTCGCGAACAGGTAATGATTATGTCGGCAAAGATATTTTTATCTTCCGTTAAACACGCGTGACATTACGCGATGCTATAATTGCAGATTGACATTTCATTTCTTCCTTGTTCTCCGTACCTTTGCTCGTTTACGACGCAACACGGAAGGACGGTTGTTGTAGCGCGCACGTGTGTTTGGAAAAATTCTTCGTATAAAAAATATAGATTGTCCCCCCGACTTCGTTATCAGCTTCGAGAAACAGCGAAAACGGGCACCAAGCAGCGGCGAATAGTTCCGCGCGCTGATTGTGTGGTGTCCCCCATCGACGTATCGCGTGCGTTACCAGACAGCTCGAGGATCCGACGAACTGGTGCCGACAAGCGATCGTGAGAATAGAGAGGAAAGAGTCATTTCTTCCCTTTTCTCTGGCGAATTTCCACCCGCTCGCGTCTTCGCCTCGTAACGAAAACTCACGTCGAAACGAAAGAGCGACCCGGTGAAGAATCGCCTGCTTATAAAATATTATTTAAAAAAAAAAGAAGAAAAAACTCGAAGACACACTCGCACATATACACGCACAGGAGATAGAGAAGGAAAGTGAAAGGGAGTGGGAAAGGAGGGGAATAAACGTAAGGCAAAAGTGATCGCCCAAAACGGGCGTACTAAAAGCGGACCCGGCCGTGGCTCGGCGTTATCGTCGCGGAATAATATCGAGCACGGCGGATCATTATTTCTTTTTTCTCTTTTTTTACCTTTCGATCTTCGTGCCGGAGTCTTCCTTAGGTCACTCCTCGCTCCAGATCGCGGGCGCCTATGCGCGCAAAGGAAGAGAGATTGAGAGGGCTTGTAATACGAAGAAGGAAGCGCGGGAAGGAGAGGGAAGGCGGAAGGAGAGACGGAGGGAGTCTCTCTTATAGACAGTAAGGATGGCAGAACTGGTATACCAGTCTCTGACTGCGCTCCGTCTTCTTCATGATGCCCTTCTTGTAGTACTGCCGGATGCTGCGGCTGAGCTTGTCGTAGTTCATCGCAGGCCGGTTCTTCCGCTTGCCCCAGAGTCGCGCCACGCGTACCGAGTCCTCGATCTTGAAGACTCCCTTGTTGCGGTCCAGCCAGCGTATGCAGGAGCCGTGAACGCCCGGGCTCTGCAGCAGCTCCTTCAGGAACTGCCACAGATGAATGTGACTGCCGCCGTTGCGCATTTTGCCGCCGCCAGTACCGCCGTTGCTGCTAGTGCCACCTTGAGCGGAAGCGCAATCCTCATCCTCGTCTGCACGCAGAAAATCAGGGGGACGCAAGAGGTGAGGGGTGAGAAGCGAAACTGTATATATGTACTGACGATATGCGAGAATGTACCTAATGTCGTATTTTTTTGTCAGTACTAGTCAAATTCAACTTCGCACTGTTATGTTTGATTCACGCGTGGAATCAGGCAAGAAAATGCAAGTTTGCTCTATTTTTTCATTAAACGAGTTTACTATTCGCGCACGAATAGTTAATAATCGTTCGCTAAATGATACAA
This sequence comes from Temnothorax longispinosus, assembly GCF_030848805.1. Taxonomy (NCBI): domain Eukaryota; kingdom Metazoa; phylum Arthropoda; class Insecta; order Hymenoptera; family Formicidae; genus Temnothorax; species Temnothorax longispinosus. Next base: position 27,945,002 of record NC_092358.1, read on the forward strand.
GAAGCATATAACGTACCGTCTGAGAAATCTACGGTGCAGGGAGATTCCTTGAGGCTGACCGCCGTGGTATTTCCAACTGTCGGCGTTCCGGCGCTGTTCGGGGATTGAACTACCCCCGCGGGACTCCAGGAAGCAGCCAGAGTGTTCCGCGGGGACTCCTCGACGGCGGCCTTCCAGATCTCCAACTGCGCGTGCAGCATGCTCCCGCACTTTAACATTAAACATCGTCGTACCGGCATTATTAGCCTGCAGATCACCTATATAACTTCGTCATTCTATTGCCATTTCTATATACGTATTAAACAACGCAATCATCGATGCTCTATTCTATTTCTATTTCAACAGGTCAAACTCACGCGGTCTATCACGTATTAGGTATTCGAAGTGCATTGAAAACCAAAACTTACTCGGTTGCCTTCAAAGTCACGGGAGGCCATTATAGATGAAAGGCGAGCACGCGGGGAAGAATAGACGCGAGATAAAAAGGAAGGAGAAAAAGAGAGATGGAGACGGAGAAGTGCGTCACGAGCATTAGAATTCCAATGGAAGAGTCGTTGTGCGCGAGAGAAGAGAAAGCGGCTCCGTCGAGAGAGACGCAACGCAGCAGGCAAGACATTCGAGCGGTTGACCCACTTCTCGATCGTTTCTGCTGAGCCAATGGCGCGCGCACCGGTAGGCACGGCGAAGCCGATCCTGCTGATCGCGGAATGAACGTCCGAGAAGCGGTATATACGCACGCATGCACGCACGCACGAACGCACATTCATTTCGGACGCGGTTTTGCAGCGCCGTTACATCTTTTGCGTCGCTTACCATCGCGGTGCGTACAAACGTATCGAGATCCAGAGATGCGAGATGCTCGTTCGATGAGAGACTTCATCTCGAGCGATCGGGGCGATATTTATAACTATTATTCCGAACGTAAACGTTCGGATCATCTGCAGGATTTAATTGTTGAAATTAGACCGCGTGGTGCTTATAACGAGGCATTTCCTTCGATCAATGTAATCCGCGCGCAGCATTCCTGGGTGCCTCATCCAGCGGTGCAATCATACTCGGATACTTCGCAATGTTCCGAGAAACAAATATTCCCGCGTATCGATAATCGCCGCCATTAAAACGCGATGCCAAACCGCAAAGAATGCCGTAATTATTTCCTCGAGGAGCGAATGTGGCATGACTCGTCCGGGGCTTACACGTCAGCATTAAACGCCACTCATTAAATGTGCAATCCAATTTTCTGCTCTTTCACTTTTTTCGATATTTCACCTTTCGCTCAATTCCGAGAAAATTTATAGTAATCCGGAAAAAATTTTCCTTACGCGTATATTTTCTCCAATTCTATTTGCAGCATCGCATTAGCAAGAATTCGAGAAAGCGGTTAATGTACAGTTCTAAAAGAAAAAACTGTACAATTATAATTAATTTTAAATTCACCGGATTAAATCGCGACTTTACAAGCTGTAAAGTCAAATAGCGGAGTCAATTAGCGGAGTAGAACCTTTGCCGCCGGATGATGCGAAGTACGCGTGCACATTTGTGAGTTGAACCATGAATGAAGTCCGCGAAGGAAACTCGACCGCACGTCGCGTCAGCGGAGCACGAACGAAACGAGGAAAGGACTTGGCGAGATCGCAGATAGAACGTGACCATAAGCCTGACCATGATTCCACGCTACGAGAACTCTACCGCGGTACTTCGTAGCGCGATTATCCAATTACTAGACGCAAAGCGGAATTCATTATGCATGACTACTTCCCCGGCTGCTCGCCATACACACATAGCTACTCTACTCGTTATTAATTTCCGTTAGACTTACGCCTGTAATTCTTATCGAATAATGAGATGCACATCGATCGACGGGACTCCAGAGATCTACCTGTTTACGATTTTAAAACATAACATAATCATCCGGGGTTTATGCCGCATCGATAATGTTACAGGTTTTTAACTGACTTTGATAATATTTCCTGTTTTTCTTCAACAAATCCAGGAAAGTGGCGGAGAAAAAATTCATTCTTAGATAACGCGAGGAAATGTATCTTGCTCTCTCCATCCTTTTTTACTACAATCATCATACTAATAAAAATAATCAACGAGTGAAAAGTATTGTAGCTGTAAAAAAAGAATTGCGCTCTTCTTGGGAAAAATTAATTTGTTGTAAAATGATACTTCGTTTTACAATACAATGTCAAGTTCACTTTCCCAGCTTTATCGTAGCTTTGTCAAGTTTAGGGTTAACTACAGTCGGCAGTGGGTATAATCAATATTGGCACAACCGGTTTTTAGCACGCTCGATGTCGATGGATATAAAACTTGTTACTTAATAAGCGATTTAATGTGAATTGTATGCACAAGTATCCAGGAAAGCCAGCGAAGAGAAGCCGTCGCAATTTGTTATTTTCTTAGTTCTCTTGGAATAATGATGTATTCGTAAGATAATTTCATACTTTGATTCGTCAAATAATCACATCGGGATATCAACGACTGATCATCAACGTTGCCTTGTAAGTAATTAAGTTACTTTATGTGTTAATCGAACTTTGTATTTGCAATCGCATATTCTTAAATCAAATATTATTTATAATGTAGAAGATTGCATTTATATGCAGGTGTAAATGCGCGCTAGGCACATATTTCTAATCAAAATTGATCTCGTCACTATTTTATACGACAAGATTGCGATATGCGAAAATATTCGATACATATGATAATGTAAAATATTGTTTCATTCGAAATAAGACGACAGGGGCATATTTATGTTAGAATTTATTTATTACATATTATGTTAGAATATTTTGGTCAAACTTTCTCGTTGGTACTTGTAATATCAGATTACTGACGAGTGAGTTTCAATCTGGTAAAAAAAAGGAATTGATAAAGAGAGATGCCGACACCTTGGACAATCTTGAAGGGCCTCTTTTTCCTGAAACCGTATCCCTGACGCAAACATGTAACTTTCACGCGCCAGATGATTCTCGGGGGAATTCCGTTATGTCGAAATCTTGGGCGGCGTATGTTTTACCATTTATTTCTCGGGTACGAATTACGCGGAAGGAACGTAAACGCGCGCGTCGATTACCAGGAAATTCACTTTCACCGAACCTCGACAACGGACATTTCTCAAGTCCCCCTTCGGTTTCCTCATCGTATACAAACGCGAACTTGCTCACGACGATCACGGATCGTTACGGTAATAAAGGTAATGAAGTCAGAATCTCGCTCACTGATTGCGTGATAACTTTCCTGGTTGTCAAACTTAAATTTAATTGCCATAATTTCACCGAGACGTAAATTCACAACTTTTACCAATTCGCATCCATCATGTTATTATATCACGCTTTACTCTCGCTCATAAACCCTGATATTCATTCAAGATTAATTAATTAACAAATAAGTTTGAGATAATAATTTAAATAATTTTAAATACGTGTTTATTTAAATAGTTTTGCTATCAAAAATATAAATTACGAACAAAATAGACGCATTACGCGGCAACTGCCGCGATAAATGCAAACTCTATTATAAATTTTCGCGACGCGACGAGAGATAAGTCCCGCGAAAAATCCAACGATATCAATGAGGCAGATAAGAACGCATTTTCGCAAGATTGAGTATTACTTTATTATTGTTGCTAACATCATCGAGCATTCATACGGAAAGGATGTTATGCAAAAAAACCCGTGCGTAAAATTAAGTGTTTTTTTTTTGCTCTCCGCCAGCGCGTCAGACCTCCTTACTTCAACGTAAAATAAAAGCATTTTGAAAATCATGCCGCTGATTGATTCGTCGAAAGCATGTACGATCACCGACGGCGACGAGGTCGATCATCGCAGACGCAAGGCATTGCGTAACGGTACACGTCAAAGCTGCGAGTCGTGCACGCGGTTAACACTAAGTGTGCAAGAAAATAAAAGTCGGACGCGACAAGATGTAAAAGCAAAGAATAAAGAATAAGAAATTGATGCTAAATTTTTCTTACAATAGGTCTCAAAATGTTTAATGTCGAAAACAGAAAAATTGCAAGAAAAAACGGTACTCATCAAAATTTTTGTCGCAAAAAAAAAAAAACGGAAAAAAATATTTTGTAATCTATGTATAATCTATCTCTAGCATCTCCGCGATTCAGTTTCGATTAAAGTGAAACAAACAAAAGTTTACGCTCACCTGAGGAGCTCTCTGACAAAATTCCTCCTCCGTGAGGGATGTTAGCGTCGCGCCGTCCACATTGAAACTCTCCATCGGCACCGAGGGCAATTGCAGTTGCCGCCTGGCCCACTGCACCCAAGCCGCCACATCCGCCGCGCTCCAGCGTCTGGGCTCTGTAATTAAACGTCGAAAATCTGATGTTACTCTTCGCGGTAAAAAAATCAGAAATTTTGAAATTCGATCTCTAACGATATATTTCGAATTACACGAATATTCGTATTCCTTCAAGAAAAACCTCAAAGTGTTACGACATCGCGCGGAAGTAGTCGCAGATATAAGCGTAGAAGGACATTAGGAACGAAAATCTGTAAGGCGTAATTATATCGATGACGTGGATCTTCGTCACGGCAGAGCGCCGTAATTTCGTAACTTCGCGTGAAAGCATGCCGACACGACGCTTAGAAATTTATTTCAAGCGTAACATTATGGTTCAAATTAATAGATGATCCAGTTGTATGAACTACGACGATGACGACGACGACGACGACGACAACGTCGAAATTACTGCCTGCGGCAAGGTAACGAGAAGGTCTAACGGAACGAGGCTAGCCGATACTTAACCGAGAAAACCGAAGTGCGCGTCGGAATTTCTGATGGCTCGCTCGTAATCATGTCGTCCATACATCATCGAGTGGCACGGAGTGAATTTCCACGGTATCTGATTACGAAGAGAGAGTTTATAGATGGAGAAGTGAGATACAAACGAATCTCAGCCATTGCATCAGAACTATGACCACGATAAGCAGCTTGAGAGACAGATTGAAGAAAAAGGCTTCTCGACTCGATTTTAGTACTTTCATAAGTTGTGGAATGATAATAAACGCTACAAAATTCACCGTGTAATAAAACGACACGATCGAAAATCGTGTAGACGGATAATTCTTGCGAGTTACATTGTCGAGATGATCATAGTAAAAGATGTAATGATAAAACCTTAAGAAACGCGGGAATAAATCTTACTTGACGATTACCATGAGGTTGATAATGATAATAATTAACGCGCACGTGATTGTAGTCATTGTCACGGAGACTATTATAGAAATGGCGTGCTTATATAAGGATATACGCACTTACTCTCCATTACTTGCAATTAATCGCCAGCGTGATAGTATCGATAATCATAAGATGTGTGATTTTATATCACATCTTTTATCAATTCGGCTCTTTATTTCATTATCCGGCATTCATGATTATGACAAATACGCATGGATCGCTACTTTTGATGTCTCGATTAATTCGGTTCGCACAAGCTTACGAAAAGATTCCATTTTTTGAGTTTTCAAAGCTACTTTCTGTGCTTCAATGAGAAGAATGTGGATAATCAAGCGATACGTCGAAATATGAACAACGAGAGAGAAAACGGTCTTGTAGAATTCTAATTAAACTTTTATAGAATTTTAACAGAAAGAGTCGACTCACCTGGGTGAATGCCGAGCGCCACGCAGGTGTTGTCGAAGTCCTTCTGCAGTTGCTGGATGGCCAGACTGAGAACCGGCTCGAGCTGCTCGCGGGCGAGATCACCGACGCACTCGCCGGCCTCCATATCCTCGACGAAGCCAGTGCCGACGCCGCCGAGATCGACGGGTCTTAGATTGTACTTCCTCTGGAAACTGGTGTCCCTCAACACTTCCCGCAGCAGCTGATGATCGCTCTTCTGGCCGTCCTTGAAGAGTTCTTCCTCCTTTCGCAGAGGATTCGCCAGCTCCTCCCGCGATTCTCGTTCCACCTTGGGTTGGCTCGTCTTCTCCGTCAAATCTTTACGAAGGACAACGCCTTTGAAGAGAAGCTCGTGCAACGTTGAACTACCCTCGAACTCGCTCGAGGGACTGGGCGAAGATGAAGAGGAGGACAAAGAGGACGGCGACGAACCGTTGCTGCTAGAAACGGATCGCGGCTCCTCCTTGAAGAGGATCTCTTTGAGCAGCGGGTGTCCCTGCACGCCAGGGTCCTCCTTCTTCGGCAGGAAGTCGGCGTCGAGACTGTTATAGATGTCCTCCTCGCTTCGAGGCGGAGTACAGGGCACCGTGCAGTCGGTTGAGTCCTCGCGGTAACCCAGACTCTCGGCCAAGAGTCTGTAATCATGCGAAAATGCGCGCAATCCATTCACGTTAAAAGATTACGAAGAGGACGACGAAGGAACGCGATAAATAATAATGCCCAGAATCATGGCGCTAAATGCGAACAATTAAAGGTTTTCAATCTCAGTCTCGTCGCGCGTAACGATCATACGTAATCCCAAAAGAGCTCTAAGTCCTAATAAGAAAAAAAAGTTCTTAGATATTCCCGTTACGAATAAATCGACTAAATTCCTTTAAGCATTTGTATGCCTCTAACAATAAATGAATTTCGGATACCTGTCTAGCATAATCATAAAACAAATCGCGACGTTTACCTGGATTCCTGAAGGATGGCCAAAAGATCGAGGCTCTTCTCCCTCTTGACCGGCTGCTTGGCCGACGGTTCCGGGCTGGTGGGATAAAACTGGGCGCTCTGAGGGCTCCTGGGTACGTAGTAGGGGCTCGTCGGGTATCCCGGCGAGGATCCCTCGTGCGAGTAGTTAGGCGACAACGGCAACTCGCCGTTGGGATACGGCGGGCTCTGGTAGGTCGTGGGCGATGCCGAGCGCGGCGAGCGTGCCTCCTGCTTGATCTGCGAGCTCTTCAGGCAGACCTGGCCGCCGGTCGGGCTGTAATCGTCCGGCAGGAGGGACAAATCGAACTGAAAAGTGCTGTAGTCGAACGACGGCGAGTAGCCGGCCGCGGTGGGCACCGTCTGCGGCATCTGAAAAGAGAATCGAAGATCATAGATCGCACATACCCGTCATTCGGCACGATTAGCTTGCAAAAAAAAATATGGCGAAGAGAAAGCGGCACGCTAAGACGCCCGCCCGCCGCCTGACGTGCGAGACACGTTTCTCGCGTCCGTCGCGGCCAAGGCTAGATCGATCCGAGAGTATCCACGAGGGGTACTCCGACCGTAAGTGGCTAATGTTCGCAATTAGAGTGCGATTGTGGTTTTGTGGTGGCCGGCCGGCGATCGCGCCTATGACGGACGCATAACGCTGGCACCGGCCGCGGTAACGTTGCATAAGCAATGAGAAAGAGACGCGTCATAGAGAGAAAGAGGACTACTACCTATAATACACCTATTCCTTGAAAGCTTATTCAATCATTTCACATTGTAACTATCTCGTGGAAGGCATTATTTCAATTATACAACATTCATCGGATATCGCGCCCCAGATTATCCGATTATTCGATCACTTCCGTGAAGGTCGTATTCTGTAAAAATGTGATGTGTCTCTCCACGCGGATAATAACGGATATAATCGCGTCGGATTTCGCAACACGTTTCCAAGCATCGTCTCTAGCAGAAATAATTCCCACAGGAGATAGCGCGGCGGTAACGAGTAAGGTGAGCCTCGATAACCGTTCGCGGCTGAATCGTAAAGTGAACGCAAGCGTACGTTATAAACGTACAAGGGGGAAGGGGGAGAGACAGAGAGAGGAGGCAATAAACCTGGCCGCCTTTTGTAGTCCGGACGATGCGTTGTTCTTCATATCGATCTGCGCGAAAGCGAAAACCGCCGTTCGTGATACCGCGCGCCAATATATCCGCAGACGAAACACTTTCCCCGAGACCTGGGCCCCCGGGCTGGACCCGATTGCCCGTTTATCTTTCAGCGTGTTTATTGCCCGTCATGCGTTTGACCCCGCGTCAGTTTGTTACGCTCCGCGAGTCGCTCACGGGCTCACGGCAATCGTACTGCGCCGTTCCTGTCTGCGGCCCGGGACGCGCGACCGTTTCGAGACTTAACGAAACCAGGGAGATTAACTGCAGAGAGGATCAAACTAAAAATTACTTGTAATCAATTACACTTAGCTGTACTTACATTGGTAAACTTACATGAGAAATATGAACGAGGGGACACGATGGAGTCTAATATAAAAGTTAAAGATGAATTATGAACATTGCGAAATGCATAAATTCTCATGAAGAGAAAGTCGATATAAAGCTCAAGAAGAAATATGTCGCGGCATGAAAAAGAAAAAGTCGCAATGCTAATGTTCAGGAAAAGTATATATGTCTCGAATATATCTAGAAATATATATCTATTTATACATATAGATAAAAGGTGGAATCTCTAATAAATCTGCTAAAGCATTCACATTTGAAGAAGGGAAGTCGTTGTTTCTGTATAAATGGCCGCATTTACTTGCGAGAACGTTGATTTCTGAAAACGGGCGGGACAAGCGCGAGTTTCGGGTATCGCGGCCTCAGATCGTCGGCGCTCATCTCGCGTGGCGAACAAAACGTCGGAGATACGGCGCGGCGCGGCACGGCGCGTCGAGGAGAGACGAAACGCCCGCCTCCCGGCGGGCCCGGTGTGGTGCACCTTAAGGGCCCATTTATCTCTACGTGTGTTTATTGCCCGTCGTGTGTTTGACCTCGCATCAGTTTGTTACGCTTTGTAAGCCCATTACAGCGTTCCCAGTGGATCTTCCCTCGCGCTCAGGCGGGGTCGCATCTGACATTTTGACGTAGTGCCCCGCAAAGGTCGACGCGAAATAAACGATTATGCCCACAGACACACAAGCGCGCTCGCGCGCGCAGGCTCTCAGACAACGTAGAGACACAATACCTCTCCCACTTTGATCGTACGGACACGAGAGCGCTTCTCTCACGTGCACGCTGAACGCACGCGTACACGAGCGCAACGGGATGGGAGCTCCAAAGAGATACGAGCGAGCACGGCAAAAGCGTACTGCTTATTCTCTCCTGGGGCCCCTCTCGAAAGGCTCCGCGAGGAGAAAGAGAATGTTTATCTATATACTGATGGAATCTAAGAACGATGCTCTCTCGGGAGAGAACCTTCCTGGATTTACCTCGCGCGAAGCCATGAGACTCGGCCGCGACTCCCAACCGTGAAAATATATATTCGCGTCTCTGAAAAACGCCCGATCAACACTTTCGATCAAATATGATCATTAACATCGAGACATTTATATTTGAAGCTCGGACACTTTTCTTCGCGTAATCAGCGAACTGAACAGACGCTCTATGTTTTTTCATTACTCTCTTGCTATCACTATGTACATTATGAAATGCAATTAATATTCTGTTACCGAGAAACAATGGAGTTTTCGGAAAATCTAATTGGCTTCGCCGGTGAAGCACTTGCGTGGCAAACGTGTGAGAACGGTGCTCCCATGGAGAACCATTTAATGGCTCTCCTTGAGTTTCGCTGCCTCCCTCTCGAGACTTTCGCAAAGACAAGCCATTGACGTCACACGTTCGACTAATCGCCGGTGCAGCTGCATTCTCCCCTTCCGTGCGCAAAACACGGGATTCCACCGGAGTCACGGGCCGCAACAGCCACGGGGCGACCTCATAATTTTCGAGAGACGGTCGTCCTGTTTAAACACCGTTATTTATTCGCAACTACACGGCGGCACGCGGTACCCCGTTGCCGTATCTCCCCGTGCAATTGAGCTTCCATGTAAATAATTACTCCAAAATGTGTATCTTGGCCCTTTATTGTAACACATAAGAAACGTACTGTTTTACACATCGATGAATAGAATTTAAGAACATTGCGCTGTTGATATCCTGAGATGTGGTTTAACTTCAAGAGATAAAGAAACACAAGTTACTATACTAGACATCACAGATGCGCTACTCGCGCGCTATTTATATTACACTATTAATCACGCAACTGTCAAAATATGCCATGACAACCGCTCATGAAGTAGGCGCAACAAGAGAACCAATCGGCATCGCGGAAAAGCGACAACAATATTTCGATAGATTCAACAGGAATCGTACAAGTATCTTTTTTCTCTGTCCTTTTGCTTTTGCCCCAAATTCACACATTTTCCATTGTTCGCAAAATATAATGTAGATAAAATTATTACGAACCATCATGATGACGAAGGAACGCGTAACATTAACACCAGATCATTATCGTCGCGATTCCACAGTGACGCCGAAAATGAATTTTCTCATTCACTTGTGAACTCACAATTGGAGATCGATAAACAAAATTGGATAAATAAATTATCCAATTGTTGTGATACACCTCCATCTTGTTGTTAACCACGAGAAGCAATATACGCGATAACGAGAATCGTCGTCGTAGATGCTCGCCGTTGAGCGAGATAACGCCCGAGTTATCGGCCATGCGCGGTTTCGTAATACGATTCGAGTTTTCACGATCTTGTCGGACTTTGAACGTGCACGGTGACATTTTGAGCGAGAAATCGCGACCTTCGATAACACTGTGACCACGAAACGAGAGACGAGGCGCTCTTCTCGAGACGCGGTTTTCGTTCGTGTGCCGTAAAAACGTCTTCGCGACGTCTACCAAGTCACCGGTAGAATGGATAATGCATTCCACGTTCACGAAAAAAAAGGTGAAAAATTACGAGACGGTCATAAAAACATGAGTGTCTAAGATGTATATTGCAAAATGCGCTTACTTTTGCTTATATTTGCACATGCGTAGAAATATTTCTGCAGTGCACATTTTTAATAATGCGCGTTATATTAGCGTTCATTGTAATATTAAAATAGTATAGGCAAGTGCAGCAGCGATTTTATATAGCTTACGCAGTTTATAGTTTAATCACATTTTTATCTTCATTAACTTAATGGTATAAATATTGTCATTTTTTAGAAAATGACAACATATCTCTATCGGGTGACGATTTAGATTCCAAATAGGCATAATCTTAATCAAAATTTTCGATGTTCTAATTTTAAGGAACGGCAATATAAGTTGAAAGAAACTATTTTTATATAACATTGTATTCTCAGAAATTCTTCAGGTAGTTTATAAAAGAATGCGGGCGCTATCAAAAGCAACGATATTTCGTAAAATTTGACTTAATTTTATTTTGACATAAAGAAACTATAAAAAATTCCGAGATCTTTACACGTAACGTAAAATATAAATCTGTTGCTATCTTACTTTTAATTTAAATATGATTTTACATTATACCTCATAAACTTAAACTGTTTTTTTTTATTCTCGTGTAATTAACTTAATTCTTATCTTTCTGCAAATTTACTCCAATAAAGAAGTATAAAAAGATATCTTTATTTTAATTGACACAACTGCGTCTTTGTCTTCGCCATAGAAATTCCACTGAGCAATTGAAACAGCCATACCATCGTACCTGATATTCTTGTTAATTACCTCACCCGTGGTCATACCGCTTCGTAATGTCGTTATTAAAGTGCGAAGTGAAAACGCGAAGAGACGAGAGGCCTTCGGTATTGCAATCCCGAAATTCTTCAGCATTTTTCGGATCCGCAGGAAGGTCAACCGCGTACGCAACTTTTTGCCGTACGTAGGGTACGTGTCCTATAAAAAGCATAACGACTTCGGAGTAATTCTTCCTTACGGAAAGATCGACTCGAAGTTGGCCAAAGGATCTGTTATTAAAATATAACACGGTAGAAATGAGACACTCTGTGTATCTTCTACAGGTCCTCACGCATACATATAATATACACACACACACATATGCAGATATATCTTTATATCTCCGCATCATCACGTTGTTTTACGAGTCGAAATATTTATGAGAGGAATTTCCTCTCGAATTACCATCATTGTGACGAGGCGCGATGCGCGAACGGCCAATCGCGCGACCGGTATTCTTTCCACCTTGCCGGGCATTCATTTCGCTCGGACGTTCGTGCATCGTGCAATTAATCCCACTAACGCTAAATGCGGCAAACTGATGTCAGCCGTCTCAACCTGAACGCGGGAATTGCGGCTCGCGTGCGTCATACCTCTGAAATTACTCCAGAAACCCCGTTTCCAGCTCGTCGCCCATTCAAACTCGGTCTCGGTCTCGGTCTCGGTCCGGGACACACGCTGCACACGCTTTCGGCCATTAAAATTAAATGTTTATATAAAATAAACATCACAGGCATCAGCGTAAAGCACCGCTTAGGCGTTAGAACGTTAATTGGTTTGGAAGAAATAATTAGGGAATTTCTCGATCTTAATTAAAAACTTGATTATCAAAAAAAAAGATTTTTCAATAAAAATTCCTCGGAATAAATTTGTTAATACTGTTATCCGAAGATAATAAGATAAAAAAGAATATTGTCATAATAATTGTTTGGTAAGACAAAATACGCATCTTATACAAAAATAGCGAGTGAAATCAATATTTATATAACGTAAATACATTCTAAATACCTATCCTTCAACTTCCGTCAATCGATTGGTATAAGAAATATAATTTCTTTACATATTACATAAGAACATATTTAGAATAGAAGAAAAATACTCTAATAGACACAACACGCGAATTATTCACAATGTAAACGACTAGATAAGAATATAACTCCTAGCTGAACTTTCCTGTTCAGCTTCAATCGATTTCGTGATATTACATCCATATTACAGCCTCGCAATACCGTTTCCTCTTTTGTCGAGTGACAGATTTTAGCGCTTTTAACGCATATCAAAAGCGACATACGGAGTATTCATTATATGCATCCACGAAGAAAACAGCCGCCGTTACAATCGCGCGGCACATCCAAGTGTCGAGGATTACTCACTTATTCCTCGAACGAAGATGCAGGAAGTATTTTTGCGGCTCATTATCCGCGGCTGATTTCCATGCATATTATATTAGTGCAACGGAGAGACAACGGAGCGCCGCGATGCACTCGAGTCTCATCTGCATATTTTTTTCCCCGGATTATAATCGTCGCCGCCTGTGTGTGTGTGTGTGTGTGTCGTACGTGACGTCATAAAGCCGCATTAAAATAGTATCGCAGCATCTCGACGCGAGATACAAATATTACGAGTGAGTAGTAGGTTTTCCCACTTCACTCGCCTCACACGTCGCGATTACATCTTTCTACTTAGGCGTCTCCCATTATATTACCATTAAATCTTAATCAAGCCGCAAGCGTCAAAGCGATAATTTTAAATCACGCATGCATCTTACCCAATCTCGCGCACTGTCTATCGAATTTTCATAAATCTTTTGTTTTATGAATCTTTTCCCCAATCATTTTTGTGAACGAACACACGCTTGAAATTTTCTCGCTTTATCTGTGAACCGTCTTTCACCGCACATTTCTTTTCGTCGTGTAGTCAGAATCGAATTATTCTCTCGTTTCACGGCGGCTGTCTCGCCGTGAAATCTCATCTACGGATGTTACCGTAATTATGTCCTACGTGCCTCAAGGCCACCGCGGACATTCAATTCCGATGAAAAAAAAAAAACTATAAAAACCCCTATTACAAATTAAGTGTAATCTCGGCGCGAGGAATATTTCTTCGCGGTCACGGTGGTTATTCGCGTGATCAATTATCCATCGCGCGGGCAGGGAATAAGTAGGAAAAATGATAGCGATCGCTCGTTTAACTTACAACCATTCGCGGTCATATTTCATCGACTATGACAAACACCGGACATCCCACATAACGTGTTTTTTTACGCGTGCAATTTGATTGAGTTCTTAAAATTTTCATTCATCCGTTTCTTTAACATTTATTACATCGACATGGTAATTTTATATAGATATAATCAAAATTATAAAATCATCCACTTACTATTCGAATACGAATCAATATAATTTATTATCTCTGACGTTTATATTTTACAAAGATAAATAAGACGATGCATATTAATCGTAAACTGATCAGTTAATTCAAAGATTGGTAGAGGTATCTTCAATATCCCCCCCGTGTGTATAGAAGATCGGGGGGAGCGAGCAATTCTCCTTGAATTATAAGTCAAGTAAAATACATATGATGCAAGCGTAAAAGGTGGAAGAAACTACGTTTTAAAACCAGGTAATGCGGCAAGAAAGCGTGTAACAATCAACATATCAGGTATAAGAGCAGATGCGCGAGTATCGCCGCGTTTGCTGTTGTCCGCGTAACACTCGAGAGAACGGAAATTACAGAGGCGTGCGATGCTGCGCTTGACGATAATCGCGCGTAACGTACGCGACGTGTATAGTCCGGAGGATCTTGTGCGGAAACGCAACTACGCGACGCGGCTATACGAGTGGACGTCGCGAGCGGCGACGCGCTTTCGCACAGCGCGACGGAGCGCAACCCCCGATGGCCCCGATGGCTACTTTATCGCCACGCGGTGGGGTAAACGACGGCATATCGCGGACACTAATGACTGAACGCTCGCGCCGCGTGTTTCCTCCATTCTCGTGTCTCCCGTACGCGCCGCCGTTAAGTTCAGCACTTTATCTCGGGATAACAGCTGCGTTTCCCTCGTCGCGCGGAATACTTGCGGTACTCTACTCTGCGAGAATTGCAAGTTGCCTGACCCGAGGGGAAACTCACAAGGTGCTTGTGTTCCATGTCGGCTATCGGAAAAGATTCGGCCTTAAAGCCGTTTGAAAGTCTGCTTGGTTTTCTTTTCATTTCGCGAAATAAATCTTCACGAACACGATCCTTAGAATGTTTATCTTCTATTAAGTAAATACAAAACTTTCTACATTTTGAAAGAATCGTCGGTGCGATCGGTTGCGGAAACGAATTCATAATTGCCTAATTGTCGACTGATTTGCGTCTAATCTAATTTTCAGCGATTCCTCCACGATCGTGCGCCTTCCGGAGAAAGAGAGCGCGTGGGAGGAAAAAGCGGAAGATCGAGAACGGTCAGCGAGGCAAGACAAATAAATAGGCAGCCGCGATAGCGTAAATAGTAACATAATACCGCATAATGGGGGCATAACGCGCCACGGTAATGCCGTCGGTGCATCACCATGAAGAAGTTATGGCAGGTCGGCTTTTGTTCGGCGCGAGCGAGCTTTAAAGTAGCGTTATTAAGCGCCTCACGGACGCCTCGGATCCCCCAACAGGATCGCGTCCTAGGGCACTACCCTACGTCCGTGGATATAATCCAGCGAGGATCGTAAATTCGCGTCCGGGGCCCCACAAGGGCCCCGGCTACACGGTGGACCTCTCGTAGCTTCATTCGAGTTCATTCGAGAAGACTATACAGATCTCGAACATCACATTTATTCCACGAGATAAATTCGCAAATGTCGGTCCCGTTTATCTCTCATCTTGCTTTCTCTCGGGCTTGCTTAATGTTTATTTTAGTAACACACTCCTGATATTTCCTAAAAATATCTATTTCCTTTTAAATCCAGAAAATGTAATAAAATATATCTTCAATGAATGGATCTAATAATACACAGATAAAAGTTGATAAAAGAATTAAATTTCTACGAGAAAAGAGAAAATAACACTTTATATTCCTACAAATAATAAATATTAATTTATTTCTTGATGCTATTCTTATGACACCTTGCTTTATTAATAATCTTGATAATAATGTACTTGTTTGTGTTAATAATATTGTCGATAGATATTTTATCCTTCATTTATAGTCTTCTCGAAATCGTAAATGTCCGTTCCGAGGAACATAACGAGGGAATTTAATCTTAAATTACAAATGTCCAATAAACATCAAATGGATGCAGAGTGAAAAAAACAATACGGTTGATGGATAATCGAAGAAGCAACGGGACACAGCGTGGTAGTGTCACACGAGATTTATGTAACAATCGCGCGTGTGATAATTTTATGGGAAATTCGTTGAAACATCTCTCCCTCGAGCGCTCGAGCTCCTCTCTCACGACCGTTAATCGACTCTCGTTAATAATTGCCTCATTATTGCGCATCGTTGCGCCGCCCGTAGCCGATATATCGACGGTGTACGCTATTAATAACACTTTACCGCCCACGCATCGCCCTCGCGGCTATAATGTCTTACGCGCGCGCGTGTGTTGCTCACTTCACACGCGCACGTTGCACGACGTGTTATAACCGCGAAAAATTCGCGCCAGGTTTCGCGCAATCGAACCGCTTCGACCGCGCATGGAAGACATTTAGAGCGGCTTTTCTCTCTCTGAGGCTATTTCAATATTTATGCTTAAAGAAATTGAATAAGTTGATTTTTAAATTTACATGCATAAAAAAAAACATATTTAAATAAAAAATGACCTGTTCGAAATACGATCTGAAATATCTCCATCAAATTTGGAGGGGCAGATATAAGCAATATAAATATATGTATAAAGGTATTTAAAATGATATTTTAAATGATTTAGATGGCGTCGAAGAACAAATGTTATGTAAAACACGTTTTTTTTGTCTCTTCAAGGTTATTTTTTCGAGATTATCGCTACTATTAGCGTTTCTTTTAAAGATTGGACTGTATATATATTTCTTGTTTAACAAAATTAGAAAATTATTTAAGACTAATTCAATATTCTATGATATATTGATATTTTATTCATAGAATTCTCTTATTCTTGCTTTTTTTAAAACCTTATCTTATTGAATACTCTGAATATTTTTTCATATATTTATACTGAAAAGAGATATATTTAGTTCGGAGAAAATATGCAACAATATCGACGTAACACATATTTAATCGATAAACTTTCATAGAATCAGAAAATAAACTGACTAAAATAATAGGTATCAATATACTTGCTGCAAATATCGAAAAATTATATAATTAATAAGTATCTACTAAAAAGATGGCGATGGTAGTAATTTCGTCATTTCGTGCATCGCAGAAAGGTGCCGACTTCAGCGTGAAACTACTGCGTAACAAATACGTGATTTCGACAGCTTCCGTGTTCGAAGGAGTCCCTTGTCATTTGTGACGCAGGACCTTGCGCTGCTTTTAGATTAGCCACGCGTTAAAGAAAAAAAAATATTACAAGTATATACGGTTTAATTTATGGGCTGTTCTCCGAGTGTCGATCAATCGCAAGATTGATCAGCAAAAAAATTGACGACGCAAAATCTTTGAGCTATTCACTAAGCTCCGACAAAGGTAAAAAAGCCAAATCCGTTTCTCGGAATTGTGATTTTATCATCTCTTTGAAATATTACAAGAGAAATATTTAATTTTTTGTATTACAACATATAATACATATTTCCTTGTTGCATATAATCTAATTTATTATTATGCAATTCACACAAAAACTAAAAGGATGATCTTTTTTTTATAACAAACTATTTCTAACTATAGTTTGGATTTATTTTCATCTTTTCAGTAACAACGTTTTAAACATTAGCGATTAAAGAATAGCAACAATATAAAACGATTAAAATATAACAAGGATATAAAAATAAAGAAAATTAAGTAATTCGCAAAAGTTCAATAAATTTCCTTATTCAAAATAAGAATTTCGTACAAACAACATTGCGGAATAAAAGAAATCGTTTATTAGTCGAATCCGCAAATGAATACCAAATAGAAGTACGTCATCGATTTGATAGAGATTTGGGGACCTGTCCTCTAACGCGTAGGTTTCTTTCTAATTTTTTCCTCGTGTCACTCGACATTCCTGAGATGATATCTCTAGCACAAACCAATATTCGATTGTCGGCCGAATTGTATCTTTGCACGTGTCCCACATTTGATACTAACGCCGAAGGGTCGCCGTCGAGGAGTAGTTATGTGACTTTTTGTCCGTCGAAATTACATCGACGCTGTTCCCTTGCCTTCACTTTACGCTCCTTTCGCTCGCTTCGGAGCTCGCGGGCGAGACGAGGACGGCGATAGGAAGTTGCCCGTCATGCAGGACCACGATTTGGAAAACCCGAAGTGACCGACCTTGAGGCTGCCGGCCCCCGGCCCCGGCCCCGGCCCGTTCTGCCGGCACGGCACGGGAGAGGAACGACCACCTCTCTTCGACATACGGCAAGAGGAGATTATCTGCATCCCGTGAAAGGGAACAGACGCGACGAAAAAGACAGAGAGAGAAAGAGGAAGAGGACGAGGTGGGACGAGGGGGAAACGGTTACACCTCCAGTTGTAAGGCGACTGTGAATAGCTCGATGAGTGAATATAAACCGCCGAGACGAGAAGAGAGGAACGAGAGAAGAAGAGACGGGACGTTACAGATCTCTCTCTTTCTCTCTATCTTTTCCTTTTCATCAAGAATACAAGTCGCAACCAAATTCAATGTTACTGTTGAATTCAGTTAAATAGTAAGATAAGAAGTTTTAAGTTTTATCGAATCTATAATAAACGATCGTAAATATCCTAGAAATAAAGTGACGAAAGAACAAAGTAGATATACAAGTACATATTTCTTTTTAAAGATTATTATGAAAAAGATAAAAACAGTATCTCTCTTTTATCTTTTTCATAATAATAGCTATTTACGTGAGAAACTAAATTATATATAGCTATAAGTAAAAATAATAAGAATATGTAAGAGATTTAAAAGTAATAATCAAGAAGATAAAAAATTGATGATAAATAGAAGGATAATAAACTAGAAAAAGTAAATTAAGTAGCCTTAGTAATTACAGTTTTTTGTTCTAGATACATATGAAAAGATTCAAAATTACGTTTAAAATAATGAAACCAATAAAATTAACTGACACCTAGCACTCACACAAATTAAAAATGCGAACAGTTCCGATTGATTTTTATTCATAAGTTATTTTATTACTCTAAAACTGCTCAACATTTTTTCAACATTAGATATTAGGCAAACTGTGATAAAATGATCACTTCGTTACGATTGGACGTTCTCTCACAGTTTATCACTTTAGTGAGAAAACGGATAAGAGATATCAACGCCAGACATCGAATGGCGGGAGTTCAGCAGTAAACTAGTTGATCACTTAAAAGGCATCGGATTCTTCTTCTTTTTTCCATTTCTCACGCAAGTAGCATTCCAACCGCGCGCGTTGAGACGTTGATCAAACCGTTATGACATAATTTATTCGTTAATAAGCCGCGATTCGAAGCGAAGCGAGAACGAGCATGGGCCCCCGAGGGGCGAATATCCGCGCTATATAGAATAACGACGATAATGATGATAATTACGGCTCTCTCTCTCTCTCTCTCTCTCTCTCTCTCTCTTTCTCTCTCTGGGTCTCCGCGCTTTATCGCGATGGATGGCAAGACGCAACGGTACATCGACTGCGCGATGCAGTCCGGAAATGCAGTCTGTGTTTCTTCTCGATCGTATCGGACGCGCGACATGACAGTCGTACGATAAATACCTCTTTGCATTTTTTTCTCGGATCACATAGTTACTACGTCTTCTAAACATTGCATAATATTACAGCTAAACAAACATCAATATAATACATACACGAAGAATCGCATTTAAGAAAATTTTGTTCTGCGCCATATTCATCTCGTATTCTGAAAGATATTCTAATTCGCGCTCTACGAGAAAATATTTATCGATCGCGCGTGTCAAATTAGTAAACTATATAAATATTTTTTACCGATAAAACGACAATTATCGTAGCGTTAAATATTTGTCGAAAAATGTTTGAATCCGCATTTAATATTTTAAAAATTATGGAAATAAATCTCGTTTAAGGATTAAAAGAAAATAAAACAAAGCGACTTGCGTGTTTGCGACGGAGTCGCGAGCAAGACGAAATTCTCTTCCCCAAAAAGCTGTGCGCGGATACAACTATCGAATCGCATTTCACAACCGCCATGCCGGTAACATTTGCGGCATATATTATGCGCACGCTGACTTATGTTTAATTCAGCGGCGCGGAGCGTGGCTCGCATACGTGGAAGAATCGGCGAATGCGGTAAGATCGAGCGTAGATTCGTCGAGTCGAGAGAGTAGAGACCCCGGTGCAGTCCCCGAAAAAAAACGAACGAGAAGTAGGAACGTACGGCAAGTTAAAAATAAATCGATAATAATTTTTGATAACTTTAAATAAGAGAGCTAATAAGAGACTTAACCAGTATTGAGCGAATCGTCCCCTCTTTTTTGCCTAGTAAAATCTTCATGAAGATAAAAAACGGTAGTTATACAAGATGAGAACATCAATATCTCTTTATAACTTACAGACTTACTGTTAAAAATTAAAAAGTTTAAGTGAATCAGTTTCAAGAAAATAAATTTAAAACAACTCTTATTAATTCCATCATAAGTCCTGATATCATAGATATTTTTCTCGCGGATATCGCGAGTGAGTAAGGCTATGGAGATAATCCAAAGATCTACCTTTACGCGTGAAAACGTTCGATTTTTTCCACCGGGTCCAGATACAATAGTTCGTACGACCTAACCGGACCGACTTCGTCGCTCGGGTTCGAGGGAGAATAAACCGCGGGATTATTCGCAACATTGCCACTTCAGTGTTCAACGTCAAATAGCGAAAGAAGAGATACAGAGAGGAAAAGGACCGCTATCGAATAAGTGCGTGCGCAAAGGCGCACTACTTCTTGGAAGCCTGAAAAGCCTTTCGCGTAGGAGTCGCACAGTTTTCTTGTCCACTACCCACGTAACCATACCATTGTCATACCCTCGCCCGAAGTGAACGAAGCGGATTATATCACGCACACAATATATCTACGACGAAGGAACGTATATATTTCCTGAAATTTATCTCCGTTGACGTATCTCAAACTAGTGTAAAAGGTACTAATCGTATTAGACAGACTCTCGCGCTGCTCGCGCGCCGCATTCAAGTCAATCAGAAAGATTGATCGTGAGAAACAAAGAGATGCGGTCGAACATTCTCGGAAAAGTAAGTTAGGTTAGAAGTGCCTTCAAAGAACTAAGCCATGCACATGTAATCTTTACAAAAGATCGCAATATCTTCTCCACAATCCAATCAACTCTACGGTTCTATTTTTGGAACAATAACAAATTTTTAGAATTTCGATATAATTAATAGATTTTTCCGAATTTTCTTTAAAGAGTTCTAAGTCACCCATATATACACAAAATGTCCCGAAAGTGAAACTGTGGGATAAAATATATAGATTGCGACAATAATTTCCTTCTCCTCGTGAATGTTGTTTTCTTATAGCGATCAAAATTCTGTAACACCGTCCCCGTAATATGTATGCAAGAAGCGTACGTGTTATCGTTTCTCAGGATAGTACCCGCCATATAACAAGAGCATTCTCTTGCAATGCCACGATATCTAGACGCAGCGAGAAACGCTTATGCGTATGAGCGATGCGGGGGCGAGTGGAATCGAAAGGAAAAAGAAAAATAAGAGAGAAACGTCGTCGATACTTCCTGTAGAAGACATAACATCGCGGTGTTTACGGTGCGTAGCGACACGGTAATTCGCATCCGTAAATGCATCCCCGGCGTCCCCTATTCTATACGAAATTACTGGTTGTAACGCGGCTTTATCGAGATGTCGTTCGTGAAATGACGGCGGGGCGCGCAAAATCGACGAGCTTGTCCCATATCGCGCGCGATGTGATACGCGAATTCGATGTTTCTCTTCTTTTTTTTTTCTCAGAAAACTCCCGCCCTTATCGTCTCGCATTGAAATGTAAATGCGCAACGTACGACTCTATCCCGATCACGATCTATCGACCTGAGCGTCTCCGTGCAGCGTCATCCCAGATTTAAAATGCGCTCTGCTTATGTTGTCATTCTTAACTTAAGAATCCCTCGCTAACAAAATATCGCCGTAAAGTATTATCCGAAGCGTCCTTTCAAGGCCCATTCCTAAGGGTACTTCTCCTAATCGAGCGTGCGGTGGCGAATTCTTCGATGGAGCGAACGGGTCGCGCGAAATTCGCGGCGAAAGAACTCTGGGTGGCGTTCCTGGAACGCGCCGGCCGCGGCGGATGGCTGTTCTCGCGGAGCAATACCAAACGGCTCTCTCTCTCTCTCTCTCTCTTTGTTTCTTTCTCTCGCTCCCTTTCTCTCTACACGACCATGCGCGACGATTGTCCTCGCGGTATACCTGAGGCATTATAATGGATTCGAGCTAAGGGCACATATTGAGATATCAGTACGCGGCTGTGTACCGGTAATGGCCTCCCGTTCCGAGAATCCGCCTCCGTGTGTTCGCGCCAGATAGGATACGCGTGTTGTTGTCGTCATCCTCTCACCGCGACCATGCCGTTTGTTACCATCGATCAATGTTCCTCCTCTTCCGTTTTTTTTTAGAAGTCTTATTCGGATATTACCGAGGGAAGAACGTAAATAAATCGTCATTTGGTTCACGTATTACTTTAAATACATAAGGTTTATGTTGATCTTTAAAAAAAGGAACAACAATCACAAAAATTGGATTACATGGGAGCACTATGGCCAGATAGGAATTAATTACTTCTTGAGACGTAAAGGTTTAAAAAAAAAAGGAATAAAAAAGTCACAAAAATTGGATTACATGGGAGCACTATGACCAGATAGGGATTAATTACTTCTTGAGGCGTAAAGGTATATAAGTTCTTGAATTGAGTTGTTAAGAGCATTTAATATTTCAAAAATTCGACAGATATTATTTTTACCAAAACTGTTTGACATTCCATCAGAGAAATGTAAAAAGATTAAGCATTAATAACGGTAATATTTTACTAACATATCTAATCTGTTTACGAATTTAAAATGCTTTCGTAGATAATTGCGCGTACTCTAATGATAATTATATTCGTCCTCTTTTTTTCGTCCGATACTCATTTAAAATAATGAGCTCTAATCATTGCCGTATTCCGTAACGACGATACGCATTGCCAAAGGTATTACCGTCGAAGTATGTTTCCCCTTTTTTCCTCCCTCTTTCCAAGACCCGCAACTTTTGTGTGAAACATTTCTTGTGCGCGCTACGCGCAGTCGACGCGTTTCCCAGTGAATGAAGCTCGTCAAAGTCAGACGGCCGCGTCGCAGTCGTCGCACAGGAGATACCGTTGCACGTGAATGCACCGCGCGCCGCTGGTTCACGCATAACTTTACACGACGCCGAGACGATGCCATGGTTCACTCTCCTCAGACGTCGAGATGTCTGACGCACGCGTTTACCACCCCGCGCATCGTGCGCACGAAACAGGGTGTACGTAATCTTCAGAGATCGTAATCTTCCTGCTTTCTCCCCATTACGTATCGCGAGCTTTCGCGCACGATACGCGGAGCGTATTGGTTTCCACTCAAAAAGATATAGCCGTTTTCTTGCCGCTTCTTTACGATTGCGCCACGCCGCGTATTGCGAAACTGTATATCGTTTCGAAGGTTTCGCTCTATAACTTTCATGTAAGATGTTTCTTTTCTATTTAGTCCGTTGTAACGATTACGTGTAGTGCGTCGCGGGTCGTTTTATTAGCGACTGGTTGCCGATAACCTGGGATTTCGGAAAAGGGATTCGCACCGGGCTTTCGCGTTCCCGCAATTAGCCGTCCGTCGTAAACTGTCGATCGTACATGTTTGTTCCATTCCCATCGCAAATCGCAAGGCGTAACGCTCGCTCGCGTCGTGCACGCGGGCGTACTTGAATTTTCTGATATCGAGACGTGTGTACGACGCTCATAAAGAGGCGGACCGGGACCGGTAAAGAGCAGCTAGGAGAAATGGAAAACGGTCACGAGTGTGCACGGCATCGAGTGTATCGTAAATCACTATCGATCCATTCTATTCAAATGAAACTCGTGTTCTCCCTCTCGGGAGATGCCACTCGCGCTCTTGTTGCTTCTGCAAACCTTCCCGGTATCTCAAGAATATCTTCTTTTGCCTCGGAATCGCATTGTTAATGAGATATAAGGAAAACTTATATTTCAACCTCTCTACCTTTCGCATAAATGTTTACGCATATAGAACAAAATACATTAATAATGTCATAAAGTTCACAAATATTTTATATATGTGTTCTCGAGTATTTTAGAAGCGCTTGTTGTTGACTGTTTTAATAATAACTATATTTTTATCTAATAAACTACACACTGCTTTTAGACTTATTGTTAGTATTATGAAAATTAATGTTATTATCGTTATCACGCATATATGCTAATATATGTCACAAAATTTTAACTGTCACACGTGACATATATGTTAAAGAATTTTCAATTCTCTCTTTCTCCTCTCTCTCTCTCTCTCCTCTTTAAGATACTAATAAAATTAACAGAATTTTATTGACTCGGAGGTATCGCGGGGATCGTCAATCGCTCGTCGTGTTCAATTGACGTAAAGACCGACAGAGAGAAAGAGAGAAAGAAGGAAAGAGGGAGAGAGGGAGAGACGGGAGGGAAGGGAGAGAGAGGAAACATCGAAAACTCGTTCATTAAACGCGTATATAGTGGCTTGCTCCGTATGTAGGCAACTCGCGGACAGAAGAAGCGGAGAAGCGGCCTAACGGTAAAGTCACGTACCGAAGAAACTCGGTTGCCGCAGCGGTTACCTACGTACATACACGTAGGATCACGTAGCCACGCGTAAATACCACGGCGTACGCGGCATAACCGAGGCGAATTGGAAGAAAGCGCGATTACGCCTCTAAACGATCGAAGGGTGCCGCAAATTAAGACTCCTAGGAAAATTTCTTTCCTACGTCGGCGTCGGCGCAGTCGGCTAAACGGGACTAGAAATTAAATGCGAATAAAGCATTAACGACGCTTGACATTTTCCAATTATGAAAAAAAAGGGGAAAAAGAGAGAAGTGTTCAATCATGCAGCTGTAGCAAAATTTGATTGATTGCTGCATAATGTAACTTATAAAGTGATATAATTTTTATCTCTCTAGACGAGACATTGTAAATGTAAAAACTTTTATGCGACATTCTTGCTTATCAAATTATTAGTGCCTCAGTAAAAAGGAAAAAAATCAATAGTGATGGGACTTAAATAACGATCGATAAATCATTACATTTTCATAATTATATATTCTGAATAAATAAACATTATTAATATTTATGTATATGGTTTTATTTATCACAACTTGTGCAGCGAGAATCGGAACGAACGAAAAACAAATTATCATGGGCGTACATACGATTTTCAAAGGAACGTGGTAGAGAAAGGTACACTTTTCCTGGCGCAATAAAACAATAACGAGAGAGACTGTGAAGAGCGACTACGAATGAAGTCGTCGAGGAAATGTCAAGTGCCTCTTTATATCGATGGAAAAGTCGATAGTTAGTATTGTCACTTTTATTTCCTCTGTTGGGAACGGGACGTACCGTGAAGTAAACTCCTACGTAATGTGCTTAGAATGTAGCAATTGACTTGGGACTTGTTTTTGCGTGTGTTATGACATTTGTAGTCGCGACGGCGTTTAATCGACAGAAAAGAAGTAAAGACATCGGGTACGAAGGCAAATTGCTCCGGCGAATGCCGGCCTCCGCGGACACTCCTCGGACTAAATTTAGTCATACTAATTGGGTTTAATGCATAACACGATGTCGAGCCGACGCGAAATCAGGTAACAAAATTGAGCCAAGATCAAACTGTATCTAACTGGATTCCGATCAAAATAGACATATATTCATACGCGCGTTAGAAACTTAATTGACTATTTCTAGTCAATTACCGCGATTTTCATTCGCGATGTTAAAACTCGAACGTTAAGCAAACATTAGGGCATATTTCACGATGCATATAAGTTCGCGAAATGTAATTGGAATATATGCAGCGGTACCAAACGCGCGCCGTAACACAGCCGCTTCTCTATTGTTTCCTTCTTCGCCGAACAACTGGCAAGTATAGTTAAAGCTAAGTTACTTATTCGGTCTCCCCATACGTCTCTCCGGATACGCGCCGCTCCGCGACGACCGTTGCAATCGCGGAATCCGCTCGATCGTCGGGATATATATCAGACGCGCTATATTTACTCCTTCATGACGTTCCGTATACAGTTAATCCCGCACGGCGGCATTAACCGTAAAGTGCTGGTAACACCGTCAGCAACGTGTCAGAGGTGCGCGCGAACGTGTGGAGCCTTCCAATACCGGGATACACGTAACGCACGTATCTTTCGTTCGGCCGCGTCCTTGTGCGTCGTAGGCTAATACGGCGCTTGTAATTTATGATATTGTAATTTATGCGCTGGCGGGAGTATCTTGATCGTCGTCTGCACCAATTCGCGCGACTTTATAGTGATTCTATTACGATCTCTTGTCTAAAGTCATTAGAAATTGAAGAACTTCTGCGAGTTTAAATTCGAAAATGGACGGATAGGTTTGGAGACGAGGTTTTAACACGCATTCGAAAATACGTCGAGTTACGGAAATTTGTTTGATCGAGGATTGAGGTAAAAATTTGACTCGAAAAAAAGAAAGAGAAACTGAAACATCTAAGGTCGACAATTGACAAGTATCAACACAGTTAATAAAGTATCTCGAAGACGGCTCGGCACGAAGGCGATAAAGGCTTCATTTGAACGAAAAAACAAAGAATATCGGAGTGTAATGAATGGTCGTTGTAAATACCGCGAGTTAACACGACAGAATGCGTTACAACACGCGATAAGTACATTGGGGGAAGAAACGCATTTTAGAACCATTTTGAGATCTTACATAATAGGCGAATTAATTATTCGTATAAAAATTTGATTGTAGATTGTAAGAAAGTATAAATTTACACCAACGTCATCGACGAATAGGAATATTTCTAATCGAGTCATAATGTTGAGAGGTAAAAGGACAGATTTTTACCTACGGCAATTCGTACGACGGTTATTTATTTGCACGTTGGCGTTGGTCGAATGAATTTGCGGATATTGCCCTCGCGATATATACATTCCGTACGATAAATCGTGGGAATTCGCACGTGGCATTTCCCAGAGAAACGCTTTCTTTTTTCTTTTTCATATATATATTTTTTTGTTTTACGCAGGAGCGCATGAGCTGCACGAGCTCGCTTTCTCGATGGGAACCGAGAGGTATCGAAGGGGGCGATCGACCTTTGAAACCGCCTTTCGAAAATCCAAGTGCTCTCGCTTTGCTTTGCCTTGCTCTGCCTTGCCTCACCAAGGAGATTCGACCTCGCTCGATTTACCTCGCGCAACACGGGTAAACGCAGCAAACGGAGAACGAGCCATTGCGATTTGCGTCAGTAACGGCCACCCACGTGCACCAAGCGCCGCCGAACGCTGATTAATGTCCTCGATTTCGAACCGGGGATCGATCCTAGATCGTAGATCGGCGGGCGCCGACACGCAACCCGACGTCGCTCTCGCGAGGGCCGGCTGAGGTTGCGCAACTCGCGACTTATGCTCCGCTTGCGTTAGCAATATCGGCGACCTTTCATGTCCCTTAAGTACGCGGGGAGTACGGGAGAACGGTACCGCGCGGCCGCGCGCGCTGAGACAAGCTGAACTGACACACGCCGCGAACCCTCCGACAGATATACACCGCGCGAGTTAGAAAGTTTTTCAGAAATCACGTGTCGGGACCCTGAGAACCCCAGAGAATTCATCCCCAAGCGACAGGAAAATAGTGGCTTTTCGCACACAGATCTGCATTCCAGTTAAACGTTATTATTTTCGATAATAACTAGATGTCTTATTCGCGCGATAGACACGGACATCTATACAGATATAGAATGGAATAAGTATAATAGTTCGGTACATTGATATTTTTAGAGCTGTTTTAACCTCAAGGTGCAAAAATAATATCAGTTTAATAATCTAATATTTTCGTAAAATTATATTAAGAACCTAGTAACTAAGTAACTGTTTGAATCGAAATGATTTTAAAGATTTTTAATTTGGATCGATTTATAATTGGGAAAATATCATGAATCATTGCCGGCCTAATTAATTAATAAGCGATAAGTGCAAACACGTTCTTGATCAATATCTCCTACTTTGCATTGTCGTTTTCTTCTGGCTCACTTCAAAGAACTGCGAATACAGGAGTCGCGGAATAATTTTTTAGATTACGAAATATGTTGTTGAATATTACGTAACAATCTTAACACACGAATTGTCTAAAAATGGATACCAAATAAGAACTTGCTGAATTCATATTGTTTAACCGTTTGTTTATTTTTACCACAATTTTTCGAAGATAATAAATCTGCGGATAATACCAGAGCATTTAATAATGAGAGAAATTTAAATCTTTGAATTCAAATTCTACAGATATAATCTCAGGTTATTGAGAGAAATAAAAATGCAAATAATAATGAAAACAATTAATGATACGGCGGTAATAATGAAATTAATTTTAATGAACTTAAACGGGTTTTTCATTAAAAATAAAATATAGGACGTCTGCAAAGCCAAAACCTTATGAAAAAAAGAAGAAGAAAGGTGAGAGCACGAAGAGAGAACAAGATGCAAAGTCGCAAAAAGCCAAGAGGGTCGCCTTGGATGAATAAATCGTTTTAATTCACTTCGCGAAAATGTTTCTTACGTTAACGATCGAAAGACGCGTTCTACCTTTAACCCCGACGTACAATAAATAGCGAACTTTTATCGTGATAAATACCAACAACCGCTTTAGCTTTGTAAAGAAAAATATGGTACTTGACGTTTAACGTTTCCCGCATAATTTATGTACTATCGATAAGTATAGGAACAGAAATATCTCTGTGTGAATAGCTTTACGTGTCGTATATTATCTATAACGTTCCTCATGTAACAACACGCGCAATATATACACGGGGGAGAACCGGAGAACCTTTACGGCGATAACAAGAGAATGGTATTTTTCGCGCGAATATATTTCACATTCGCCTCGACGAAAGTCCCATCGATCGCCATCTTTTCTCGCAACTTTCAGCATTAAATACCTCGTCCGTGGCGTGTCGGAACCCGAACCCGAACCACGCTCGGATCGAGTGTCTGATTTCAGGTAAAATCCAGGTAAAATACCGCGGACGTGAGCGAACGGTGATCAAGTCGAAGGTTATAACCGGTCGTCTTATTTAAAATCAGAGCAGATCTTCGTAGGTGACGTCCAGTTGCGAGTTTCGTGACGTTGACAAAGAGGGAAGGAAGGAGAGGGAAAGAGTGAGAGAAAGAGAGAGAGAGAGAGGCGAGAGGCGCGGGGAGAAGTCGAAACCGTAAAAGTCGTGCGGTGGAAACAAGTCTGGTGCAATTACTACGAGGCCTGGCTATCCTCGGACCAGGAACGAACGACCAACCACGCCCTCGCTAATGCGCGAGCCTGCGCGAGACAGGATTTCGAATCGGCTCGGCAAGGACGCCTGCTACATACAATGCACCCGCGGCACACAAAGACCGGCTACTGACATTTTTTAATTACACCCTGTTTACGCGGCCGAGACTCGCCTCGCTCGGGTCGCCAGCGGCGTGCCAGTATTGCCCGCGGCTATCGCCGACAATAAAGTTTCGCACGATACGAGCACGTGTCTCTCCGTATCGGCGACCGAAAACTCTCACGATAACCTGGACAAAGGCTGAAGCGCGCCTTCGGTCGTTCGATCGGAACGAAAAGTTTGAATTCTTTGCCACGGTAGATTTAGCGAGAATTTAAACGGTCGACAAATTTAACAGATGCTAGAACGATGGAAAAATGTATCTGCCACCGATCGAATAATAAGCGGTATTTTAGAGAAATTTTAAGACTCGAGCGAGAATAAAAGGAAAAGATGAAGAGATGCACAAAGAAAGTAACAGATTGTATAATCTATAGTTGTGTGATCAAAAGAGCCATCAGAGACATGTTAGAGAAATTTCATTATAAAGACAATATATTCTACATTTTTTATTTCTCATTTTCGTAAAATCGTTAACGACACGCAATTTACGTTTTTTTTATTTCGGCATAGAAATTTCGTATGTAAATATTTTAATTATCTTTTGCAAGCGGCGATAATGCTTTTTGGTCAAAGTACGATCTACTATTCGGAAAGCAAAGTCCAGCTGTGGAGGAAAGGCGTTAAAAATGTTATTCAACCGCTCGTATCAACTATACCTTCTACGCCGTGTTCTCGTGAGCATATTCACGAGAGATAAATTCTCCTCGCGAAGATCTCACGAAACCTTTCTATCTTTATAATTAGCTCGCTTGTTTCCAACTACGTGAAATGATAGGTCGATTACCGCGAAATGATTACCTATTACTTACTAAATTGAGGAGTAACGATAAAAAAAATATGTAATAAGCTCAAAAGGTAGATCATTTATATAATGTTTATTATTAATAATTCCTTGCTGTTTGCGTATCATGCGTAATAAAAACGCGTATTATGTCAATAATAATCACATCTCGGAGCTTTGTTGTCATCATTCGATTCCATTTTGATATATTATTGTCAGATATTTAATTGTAAATTTAAATATTTTATCAAATTTAAATTATTCATTATCGAAAACAATTCTTAATGATAATAAAATTCCGCTAATATTAAATAACATTGATTTCAGTATCAAAAAAGAATAATTCCAAACAAGATTGCTTCAAGTTTAATGTGCTATCTCTTACGTAAAAAAAATAAAGATAAAGAATCGTGCAAAAAATTGAGAATATTGAGTTCACGCCGCGTTCTTATATATGTGATACAGTTTTCGATTATGCCTCGAATCCTCTCAATCGTTGACATATTTTAATTAATCATTCAGTCAGATAAAGAGGAGGGAACAAATGATTCGCAATTCACGCTAATTCTTTGCAAAATTGAAGGACAGCGGCGCGACCCGCGCAACAATCGCACGGCAGTCCTGTCAAAGGCGACGCGTTTTGCGGAAGACGATAAACCTGCTCGGTAAAAGTTGCGCCGCCAAGAAAACCGCGGGATCGGCGGCGGGTTTCGCCTCTGTTTTTACCGCGAAATTTTCCATCACGTACCAGCCGAGTGAATTTCTCGGTTCTCCGTACCTAACTATCGACATTGCCGGCCTTATAGTGGTGGTAGATTCGAAAGTTAGCCTTTCGTACGACCGACTCGTCGGTTCGTGTCTTTCTTCGACAGGGCCGTAGCTACTGCGACTCGCTCGATCGAAGGATCCTCCACTACGATCCTTTCCTCGCTCTCTGACGTTTAACGCCTTCTCTACACCTCTATTTACAGGGCGAATAAATCAATCGCTTGTCTGTTTGAAATACGGCGATAACGATAAACCGCGCATATTTATAATTGCGTATAATAGGATTGCTACGGTATTTTTATGAAGTTGAGGGTTTCGAATTTGCTCTTATAGTGTTCAAACTTAACTACTTAACGTAATGTAAATCGTTTAGCGCATCAAAAACTATAAAGAATTAATTAAATTAAATTCGCGTGAATAATTTTACTTTAATTGTTGCAGAACGTAAAAAGCTTTAAAACCATCTGATGTTCAAGAGAATAATCAATTCGACGTAGTTTCGATGTAGAATTCTCGTGGTTCGTTTGTACTTTAGTTTAATAAATATGTAACTCTATTGGATTAATACACTGTTAAATATTAAAAGATAAAATTTCTTGACCAAAATATCTTGATCAATACCTTGAGTTAGATAACATTCTGTTATTTTTAACTACCATGTGTGTCGAAATTTATTATTTTAATACAAAATAGTTATTATTTTAACTCCATTGGTTTAGTTAAATTTACATTGTTTTAGTTAAATTGACAACATATTGAATAGGAGCAGTGAACTTATAAGAATAATAGAAAATAACTCAAATTGAATCTAATCTTTGACATTTATGTATTTAACAGTGTATCACTTCATTCACTTCGCCAAGTAAGAGTTTTTTTGATAGAACGAAATGAAGTATGACGCACAACTTAGCGTAATACATGCGTATTCTTAAGCGAATTATCATAGTGGCACATTTAAAATAAATCACAATAAAATGTTTACGAGGAACGGCTCGTGTCAAAGGCAAAACGCTTTACGAGCAAACACAATTAACCAACCATATATATAATTCAAAGTCAAAACTTACCGTCTCCACCATGTCGAATCCTCCTCCGTACACCATATCTCGTTCGCCTTCGCTGCCGACTTGACACTTTTGACAGCTGTCGTCCTCGCGCGCGAGGATCGATCTCTCGACGCTCTCGATCGAGTGGAGAGATCAACTTTGCTTCGTCTTCACGCGGTCGCCGACGGCGACGACGACGACGACGATGGAAAATCCACCGGATCCTCCTCGTCCTCTCCGCTCGGTGCCTTTTCCGTCAACAAGTATTTATCCAGTTGCTCCTGGTCACCGGATCCCTCCTTGTCTCTCCGTCCTCGTCGCGTGCGCGGCCGTGTGCCTCTCGCGAATCCTCGCGGCTCCTCGCGGCTCCTCACAACCCTCGTGTGTCGCGTACGATCGACCGACTGACCGCCGCCGCCGAGCGAGCGCCGAGCGTGTGGCGGGACTTGGTGTCGGTGGGCGCGTTCGAATTCGAAGCGATCGGCCCGAGCGTCGCCGAAGTCGGCCGAGCGCGGGCGACCTACTAAGTGCTAACTCGCGCATGCGCGCGCGCCGCGCGCGCACCCGCGACTCGCGATCCACAACCCGGCGCGGCGCGGGCGAGCTGAACGTCGCTCCGCCTTTGCGAATTCGCGAATCTCCGCGACACCGGACACGTGGTCGCTTAATTCCGCGCCCAACAGCTTCCGCTCTCTCGCGCGTGTCCTCGCGGCGGATTTGCCGCGGACGATACCTCCACGCCGAAATGCGAAACGACGAATGCGCGAGAAAATATCAACGACGGATCGTTCTTTCTCCTCGTTGTCCGCGAACGCGCTCGCTGAATTTCTTAAAGGTGCGATTTCATTGACGCTAGAAACCAGCGGCAGCGTCAAGAAAATGTAGTGGGGGAAGAAGTTCCGTTGAATTTTGCGGTACGCTAAAAAGTTGAGACGGTCTGAACTTCTTCCTAGCGTCAATGAAATCGCACCTTAACGCTTTATCACAATCCGAATTAATAGTGCGCCGCGGCGCGTTTTTTAATAATCCCGCTGATTTATGAAACGCAGGCCGTGGTGTTACGATCGAGCTCGGCGCGGCGCCCGGTCGACTTTTTTTCCCCTCTCCTTTCTTTCTTTCTTTCTTCCTCCCGCGTCCGTCCCCGGCGGACCTTCACCGGCGCGAATAATAAAGATCGTCGGCTTGCGCGAGAGGATCCGTTCGCGAGAGGAGTGAATTTCACGCCTATTACGCTATTCGCGCCACTTTATCACTCGCGCTGAAAGAAAATGGAAGAAAACGTCTAATCATGATTGCGAGAGTCAAATCTCGCCAAGTTAAATGGAAAAATATTGCTAGAAGCGGAAAACCGTTATTATTATTTTTTTTTTTACATATAACGAATGTCTAATTACACGCGCTATTAAATTACAAATACGCGTTTTTTTTTGCTGAAAGATTGGCTCAAGACGCTGACGTTTTGCAACGTACTCACTGCGGGAAGCCGTTTCTTGAATAAACGAATAAAAGATTTGAAGATATTTTAGAGTTACGACGATGAGATCAACCTCTGTTAATTTTTTAAAAATTATCTACGGATAAGAAAAACAAAAAGAGCAGCGTAAAAATGTTCGTACGAGGTTCGTGCGAGAGATCACGATTTTGCGAATCCTTCAGGGAAAGGATCCTCCCGCGCGCGGTCGCGTTGTGAACCGATCTTAACGCGATCGGCGTTTATTGAGAAGCAGCCGCGATACACAGAGGATAGAAGAGGAGCGTAAGCGATGCTCGGCGAAGAGAGGAAGGAGGAGCGGACGGGCGCGTCCACCTTCTCTTCAGGGTGCTCTTACCGTGCGTAAATATAGGGCATACCACGTAGCGAGTGCACCGTAGAGGGTGACCCCGATGACCCAAGTGGTACCCGAAGGCAGCCAGCCTCGATGAAGAGGACGAGCGCGCCGAGGGAGCGAGAAGGGGGCGAAGGGAGGTGGATGCGAGGGAGGAACGAATCGTCGAGCCGGTCCAAATGAAGAAAAAAGGCGGGCTCGCCAAAGAGGAAAAGAAGAAGAACGAGAGGACGGCGAGGGAACGAGGAAAGAGAAAGAAAGAGAGAGAGAGAGAGAGAGAGGGGGGTGGAGGGGAGAAAGGAGATGGTACGCTAAAGAGACGTACGTTCCCACACGAACCCCCCAAGATGCGTCCTGCCATGGTCGGGCCTCTGGACCCCCGATGCCCAGAAGCTGATAAAAACAGCTACAAAACTGCCTACCGGTGTTTTCTGCCTTTTGCTCCTGCATTACTCCCAGCTCTTACTGCCGTCTCTCTTCGACACCTTCTTCCGCTCGACCCACGCTCTCCCTCGCGCTTGTTTAATCTAATCTCGACGGCCAGATCGGATATATTCTCAAAATGATTATTTCATAATCACAGTTATGATATAGTTTTGAATGTATTCTCTTGAGAAATATATATTTGTTATGTCGAAATAAGCACATCAGTGATAGCTCTTCATAAGATTTCACGTAACCGATATTTATTGCTAATATAGGTACATCTCTCCGATTTATATTCGGATGAATAATGACTCTGTGCCAGTTAATTGTTATTTAATGAAATTAAGCTTTATAAAGATACGAATTTTTGCGGAGGAAAACTGAAGACCTCGCAATCAAAGTGTCGATATACGTCTGCAAAATGCGTCGGCGTGTCGGGGTAAAAGCTCAATTGATTAGCTCCGACAGGCGCGAACAATGCGTAACGTTTGTGTATACGCTCTTTCTGAATTTATCCCTGTCGCGCGTTGCTGCTCATATTGTCGGGATCGCGATTGCGACACAGATTTACGCCGTGGGAATCGACGGCGACGGCGATGGGTCTTGCAGCCGGCGGCGGCGGCGCAATTCCATCGTCGGATGCGATCGCCGCGAGCTGCGATGGCGCATGGCGGCGTGAGTCACACATGGCGTTGCTACACTTTCTATGATACCGTGTGGAAAGAGAGTCGAGAGTACCTACGTGCGCGCGAGCCAAATTGCGAAACTATCGCCGATCGGCGGGTTTTATTATTGGGAAGGCACGCCGCGCGCGGCGCGGCGTTTGCTCGCGCGCGCGAGAAAGAGGGGGAGGGAGAGAGATGGAGAGCAATCAGCCTGGAAAGTGACGCGTGAAATTGCGACGACGATAAGTCTCTCTCTCTCTCTCTCTCTCTCTCTCTCTCTCTCTCTCTCTCTCTCTCTCTCTCACACACACACTCTCTCTCTCTCACACACACTCTCTCTCTCTCACTCACTCTCTCTCTCTCTCTCTCTCTTTCACGCAAGGAGATACCGACGCAACGGAAGTGACTAACGCGATTTTTAGTCCGCCGCGCGTCATACCGCCTCTCGTGACGCCGATCTCCCCTTCTTGCGATCGCGCAAGGGAAACCACTTTATCTTAATTGTCGGAAAATCTGTTTTTCTCGCTTGCTTATCTCGCTTGCTGTGCGAGAAGCGCCGTGGAAAATTATCGACGTGTCTCTCCTAATTAACGGAAAAATCGAATTCGGACTGAATCGAGAAGCGTCGATCGTTAAAATTCAAATGCCACAGAACCCGACATTTTATATTAAATGAGAACGCTAACGCTGCTTTTCAGATTAATTACTCGAGATGCTGGAGAAGATAAATGTGTACCCTCTTAAAATAAATTTTTAAAATTTTTCTTACATCAATGTAAAAACAATGAAACAGCTACTATTGTCCGTCGATTCCACGACGATTCTTATAGATCTATTCAACAAAGTTGTCGTGTCTAATGAAACCCGTCTGACGTTACGTAACGTTGTCGATAATTATACTGATTATACCGCTTATCTTTTTCATGCTGGTGAATAAATCGATTGCGCGCGTCTAAAAAATCCACGACGACCGTTGTTGCTAATGTAAGACATCGATCGTCTCGGAGAGCATCGGTGACGTTTCCAAGCACTCTTCCAACGTACTTGAAAAACTTGGAGACGATCGTATCTTCTCCTTGTTTTCCCTCCTTACATGATCTTCCGTACGGTACCGAGAAGTATATCGTGAGATCGTATCGCGGATCGGATCACGTGGGATCACGTCGATTTAACAGTTCGAACGATAAATTAAGCGTTGCGCGATCCTGCACAACGCGAAAACGAGCATCCAATATATTTTAGTTAAGTGCGCAATAATTATCTGACCTAAAACAAACACTGCGCGTATATATTTTGCGGCAAAATGGTTTCCATGCTTTGTTTAATTTTATTTCTAAAGTTAATACCTAATTTAATCAATTTTGATTTTATTTTCTGGATACAATTTTAAGAGTGATAAAGCAAAAATAACTTTATGTCTAATTCTGAATCGATCAATTTTTCCGAATTGACATATTTCCGAAGTGAGTTTAATTCTATAGAGAAAAGATGTTCAGTCCTTGGGGTTGAGAACAAAAATTAATTTTAGACGAAGAGATTAATTAGAAAGATTAACTTTCATTATCCGACGTTAATTTGACACAATCTGCATACGTTCAGCTATTGGCAAAAAACAAAAATTACGAGCGTTAATAAAAATGGTCATTAATCGCAATTATCCGGCGCGCGAAGGATTTGTTCGAGTACTCCTTCCTTTTCTTTAACTCGGTGAAAGTACTGGATACGCTCGAGCTCCGTTAATTTGTTTAAATTACCGCAGCCCCCCCCTCTTTCTCTCGCGTGTATTTCCCAGCGATTTGACTTGCCATTGTCGGTGAACCGTCGTTAGTTATTGGCACGTAATTTCATTTCACAGATTTTTGTGGACGTCGACGTCGGAATTAATAAGAGAAGAAGACGTATTGAAATCCCATTCTCTTCGTCGTAATCGTAGAGTGTAACATTTGAATCGGGCGCACGATATCTTTAAATTATTAGCAAACAAGACAATATATTAGCGACGGCTCAACTAAATCATTGTCTTTTTCAGGGAATCGTGCAAAGAAACGCGTTAGGAAACATTTTCCCGGTAAAGATGCCAATATAACACTCGACTTTATATATAGCAATAATAACTCATCGATGACAGATGTAGTTGCGCGACGAGGATTAAAAAGGCGCGCAGGGCGAAGGGCGTTGAAATTGAACGGACGCCTTCGAAGGACGATCGTTTTCACGAAGGTTGACGCGCGTTTTACGCAATCGGCAGATCGCGCAGATCCGGAAAACGCCTGTCCTGGAATTCGTTTCGCAATGATGACGTACGCAATGCGCGCGCGCGCGCGCGTCGCCATTGCCGAACCGTCCCGCGAGCGGACAGACACACAAAGGGCTATTGTACCGATCCTTTTCTTTTCTTCTTTTTTCCCTTTTATCCCGTAAAGCGTGTCGCGGATCTAATCGCCCACGCGAATGCCTGCGCGCTCTCGCGCGAATCGTTGCGCCGCGCCGCGCCGAGCCGAGCCGAGCCGAGCTGAGCCGGGACTCCGATTTCAAGGAGCGCGTTACGCACATGCGAGTTATTTACTGTCGTATCAAGGTTGAGCGCGGGACGCCTGATCTTACGGTATGCCTCGGCTGTACCGCCCTAGCCGGGAGACACTCCGGCTTTAACTAGGCACACCGGGGCACGCGGTAAGAATGCATTCTTTTCTCGTTTAAGAATCACGCTTGTTTTCGCTAGCCCCCAATCGATAAAAAGCGCCGGAGCATTGTGCGCGCCCTAAGTTATATACCTTCGCGGAGTTATGGCTCAGATTCTGATCTCCTATCGGAGGACATTGTTTGAAAGTAATAGAATTATATTAGCGCACGCATATATGTGTGTGTGTGGACAGGATGCAGTTAAGAGTGCGTGACGCACGTAGCACTTGCTCTCAACCTCTGACTTATGGGAGCGTTGTGTCTTAACTTCGAAATAATATAAACACGTGTTCTGACATTTTTATTCGTATCTCCTGCACACGTAAAACCTACCTACATCCATCGCATACATACCATTTATATTTATCATCGCGTCATAAAAACAGTTACACCACCAAATACTGTACCGCGGGACATAAAGAAAGATAATTGCAGCACGTTGAGTAATGATAAAACAGGATTTCGTTAGCGTCTGAAATTGAATCAAGGTAATCAAACGCATGACTATCTCCGAATTAGTTTTAATTGCATTCAACGAGAGAGAAAGTGAGTATTTTAATATTTTTATCTCTAAAATAGTTAACGTATGTGTTGCAATTATATCCGAAACTCCACAGAAACATATATTGCATTATAATTACTACGCGCACATTGCCGGAGATGCAATAAAATCAAATGAAAGATACGGAAGGTATATACAAAGTAACAGACATTTTTTTTATCTTTCTCAAGTACGAATGTTACGTTACTATTGTACTGTCGAAATCAACACGAGAAAATGTCGGGCTACAAATTTTGCGAAAGCACCTAGATACAACTAGGTGACCGAATCGTATTGAAAAATTTCTATTCAGCGCGCATCTCCAACATACTTTTCCCTCCACTTTACATGCTTTCGCCGTTTGCAAGAATCGAAAAATTAAATATATAACTTTTCACTAGGTTTCCTCGCAACGCGCGACAGGCCGAAGCGATCATCGATAGCCGAAGCTGAAAAGAGCGAAGATGTCGCGTGCACGCGCGCCGATCTTTAGTAGGTCGCGCTCCTCTGAGCTTGCTCGCCGTGTGTCTCGTAGTATAACAGTCGCGAAAGGCGAAACGCGGATCGCGATCGCTTCGTCTCTCGCGACGCGGTAAAAAGTGTGTGCTCGCGTCTGATGTCGCAACTCGAAATCCTCGCGCTTAAAGGTGCGATTTCATTGACGCTAGAAACCAGCGGCAGCGTCAAGAAAATGTAGTGGGGGAAGAAGTTTCGTTGAATTTTGCGGTACGCTAAAAAGTTGAGACGGTCTGAACTTCTTCCCCCACTACATTTTCTTGACGCTGCCGCTGGTTTCTAGCGTCAATGGAATCGCACCTTAACACCACGGCCTGCGTTTCATAAATCAGCGGGATTATTAAAAAACGCGCCGCGGCGCACTATTAATTCGGATTGTGATAAAGCGTTAGACGCGCGCGCGCGCGAGCGAATATACTCAACGGCGGCAAACGCGGCGCGTATTGTAAAGGATTGCGACAGAACGCCTCGCCAAAGGTTACAATACGAGCCGCGGTGTTGTAACCTTTTGCGAGAACTGCATCGTATGCGCCGCGCGATAGATAATAGCTGGCACGATCGTTCCGATCGTAATTATCGTTGTTTCTGCCGGCAGACAGAGCGCTCGCAGCACGACCTCCACGTATCGTTCCGCGGCCCGGCAGAACCGCAGAAGTCGTCGATCGCCCGCCGAAAGC
The DNA here is from genome assembly GCF_030848805.1 of Temnothorax longispinosus. NCBI lineage: Eukaryota > Metazoa > Arthropoda > Insecta > Hymenoptera > Formicidae > Temnothorax > Temnothorax longispinosus. The sequence continues at coordinate 27,984,120 of NC_092358.1, forward strand.
GTGCCTTCGGGACATGAAAATCTGGAAGCCGAACGAAGGATTTTCGGACAATAGCGTGCGAGGTTGATTGGGAAAAAATCTTAATCGATATGTCGGCGTGGCGTTTGCTTCTTTTTCAGCATAACAAAGCGGCGCATTGATTAATCGACAAAGGGGCGAAATTTTCGGAGACAAAATTGTCGCGCGGAAATTACGAATAAATGCGAGAGTGCTATATCTGACGCAGGTACAGAGACACCGTTTAACATCCTTCGATTAAGAAGTGATGAGTTTGAAGCCGGTGACGTTCGTAGGATAAATAAATATCGACGTTTCAGATCGTAGGAGATTTTACGTCTAATGACAATTTTTGTGAGTTTTTTTACCCTTGTTTAAATTTTAGAACCGACGATATTTGTCGCCTTTATTTTCGATACGGCATTGGAGCGGCGAGAAGCTGAAATCTAAATATCGTTTTTCAGTGTGCACGATGCCTAAGTATGCTCCCAGAGACTTCATGCGAGATACCCACGGGGTGGTCGCAATACGCGAACGTTACGAAGATACGGGACGATGAAAAATATCTGGTATCTCGAGCCGGGATCCTTCGAACAATGGGATATCTCGGGACCGAGTCGGCCACGGTGGACAATTATTACCCCGATTGCCGGAAGATAATGCTTCATCGGCGATAAAATAATGATTTTCTGCCGATCGAACGGAAACACGGGGAAAATTCCTCGGTGATGGCTCGACAGCGGTCTATTATTTCCATCTCCCGCATAAAGCGCAAAATTAACTTGCTGGCATTGAAAAAGGGGATCGCTAAATTAAATAAACTTACTTAAACTTGACATACATGCTTAAGGGCACGCGGTACAGCGCAGTTGTACATAATTTCCTTCCTCGTATTAATTACTTTTGCAACGGAAAGAATTCCTTCCAGTAAACCAAAAATAGTATTAAACTTGAAACGTTACCGGCTTAAAATAGAAACAGGACATTTTAAAATGTCCATTAAAGGGGAACAGAGACAAACTCTCTGCCGTCGGATATCGTAATTATTGCAAACCGGTAATCTAATTTGCTATCGTGCTGTAATTACGTTGCGGCTAAATGAACGAGTGGAAATGAATTCTGGAACGAATTCCCCGAAAATGCGAAGAGGCAAATCGCTACTGTCAGCTGTCGCACGCATCAGTCTCACAGGGTGGTGTAAGTGCAATGCCATTGCACTTTCGCGGTCCTGCTTCTTTCTTTTCTGACGTAAATCCCGCTCCCCTTTTTTTCCCCTCACCCACGTGTTTCCCCCTTTCTCTTTTTCTCGCGGCTGAGCGATGTGGCCAAATTGTGGCCGGACGAACGTCACCAGACCTTCTGGCATTTTTGTATCTGCCACCCTCTGCGTTTCCCACACGATCCTCTCCCTCCCCGCCCCGCTCGGGGATGGCGCAAAACCTCTTTCCGAGAGACTCTTTTCGGCGAACGCGCTTTCTCCGTCGAGTTCCGTCACACGACGATGACGCAAATGCGCACTAAAACGCAAACGCGTTTGCGTGCGAACTACATCTAAATATAATGTCAAACATTAAATATCTCGAATTGGTTTAAACGAAAAGAATCGTAGATAACGCTAAACGAAGTAAATCATATTTAAACACGTTATTTGTGTGCTACCTGAAGAGAGATATATGCAGGCTATATCTTTCAAGATGCTGGAAGAAATAGATCGTCTATTGTTGTAAATAAAAGCGGAAAAAACGATAATGGAAATTATCTAGTTGGGAAATCTAAACTTGTTCGATTTTTCCGAAACGGATTCAGATTCTCAACCGGACGTGGCACTTTCGCAATGAGGAAAGATCGATCCAATCGTGATCACGTGAAGCGTTTACTAAACTGGTCAAGCCGATCGATAGCGAACACCTGTGCGTTTGCGGTCAATAATGATCGCAGTCAATCGTTTGAGATCGAAAGATTTAAATGTCTCGCATGCATAATGCGCGTGGAAATATCTATATATTTTTTTTAATATAACAAATGTTTATATATTTTAGCGAAACGAGATCACGCGCGAGAATGGCTCCGTAGGTTCTGCCCGGCCGATTACGATCGATTGCATAAGAGGAATTCTGAGATGTCATGACGCAATTCTCATGGTCTGTAACAGAAGGAAGAAGAAAAGGCCAGGATCGGACGAGGATCGGGTTGTGGATTTCTGCGAAATTACGGTACCGGTTGTTTCGTAAGTTTCGTCATAAATAAAAGTTTGAAAATGAACCTTGTCATACAGTTTTTCATAATAAATCGCATCCTTCAATTAGATATATTTCTTCCTGGAAATATACTCTGTATAATTTTAAAAAAATTTGATTAACAGAAATTTCTTAACGTGTATATATTCACGTACGTATAATAAACAGTGAAAACACGTAAAGCATTTGCTTTACAGAACATGTTAATTAAAATGATAATTCTAATGTTACCAATTATGATAGGCGAGCTTTTTGTTGAACATTGTCTCGAATATAGTTTTTTTTCTCTTTTCGCGATACATGTAGAAAAAGAAAGAACGAAGTGTGAAGGAGTAAAAGATAATAAAAATGTAGTGAACACGACATGTACATGACAATGATATAAATAAGAAAAAGTTGCGATCAAATAACCGGCGAAAATGCAAATAGCCACTCGCAAATACAATTTTATATATTACGGTATCTTGTTTACCGCATGTTTTGAGGCACGTCTATCTTTATGCGTGTCTATCTTACGCAAAACAATTTTTGCAACATACATTTGTTCACCATGATATACCTATGCACCTCGCAACTCAAATTATCCAATTATCTGCGATTAAAATCGTATTTTTAAGATAATTGATGGGATCAATCTTAAATGTTATTATCAAACCTACGATTACACGTCGAGTAAAATCAGCACACGAGGACGAGCCGGGAAATTAATATTTCAATATTTTTAAAGTTAAGGGAACAAATAATTTTAAACCGGTCAAACAGAAACAGTCATTAAAATGTGGCATAATAATAAAAATGGTAAGATTCTGTACACTCGAATACTACAAAACAATTTTTCTATATAAGTTCGTAAAGAAACCTTCGGAACTATATAAAAGATGTCGAAGATGTCTCATCGCGCGCGGTGCAAAAAAAGCTCGAGCCACGGATAAACAGATTAATCTCAAAGTTTAAAAAGGCGAAAACTCTCCCAGGGGGAAAAAAGGCGCATAAACGGTATAATCATTTTTGTCTCTTTCGGGGAACCCCGATTTATAATCATATAACTCATACGCGCGATTATGTGGACCACTCCGAGAGTCCCATTTATAATTTGCATATCCTTGCTTTTTGTCACAAAGGAGAAAACCCGTCGACCTGTTCCCCGCGGATAAAAAATACTGCATAAAAGCGCCCGTATCGAGTCAATTACGATTAATCTCTGTCGGTCCGACATGTAGAACCGAGACACACCGAGATGAGACATTCGCGTCATTTTCCACCATTCGGTCATTCGAGCAGCCTCAAGTTACACTTTATGACGTGAATAATTAATGTTAACAGAATCGGACCACCGCGCCGGCCGCTATTTTCGCAATAACGTTAAGCGAAAAACAGAATGAATATTAGAGAAGGTTTGCTGTGAAATTGAAATCGACTCGTGCGATGTAAAAACACGTAAAATTGTCTTTATCGAAAGTGCACATTTTGTTATTGTAATCAGTCAGTTATTCAGTTGACTCTTAGGCCCGGTTGCACCAACGTCGCCATAACATTTAACCTTAGGCCTATTCTCTTTTTAGCTGAACTTGTTGCACGGTTCGTTTTTTCTCTTTTTCTCTTCACGTTGAAAAGAAAAAGAGAAAAGATGAACTGTGCAAGAAATTCAGCTTAAAAAAAACAGGCCTCTTAAGCATAACTCTCTCTCACTCTTCGTCTCTTTCTAACTGTCCCCTTAGAAAGAGACAAAGAGTGAGTTAAGCTAAGGTTAATTAAACGTTATGCGACGTTGGTGCAACCGGCGGGTCTTAATCTGTTGTACAAGTTGTAAAAGTTTGCCTTTATGCCTTAAATTGTCTTTTCGATCGATTATTATATATCTATCTAGGGCTAACAATAAATAACGAAATACCTTTTATGCCAGAGCCGGCCACCAGCGCACCAGCCAGAGTTTATGCTTTTTTACATGAAAAAAAGAAAACAGTGCACGCAAGGACATCTAGTGCTTAAATAAAACAAAATCACGTAAGAGAGAAGTATCTATCGATAATACAGCATGCATTGAGAGAGCTGCTTGTTGCCTCACCGACCGTCAATAATTACCAACGTCATTTGAATTTTGCATTCCTGCGAAAGAAATTCAATTTTCAAAAATCTATGAAGTATCAGAAAAATATAATCAGATAGAAGGTGGCTAATTATAAAATTACAAGAACTATAAATCCAATTTCTAAATTCTTATAATTTCAGAGATTCGAACCGCGAAAATTTAAATTCCGAAAAATAGATTAAGTATCAAGAGAACGTAACGAAGTAGAAGGCCAAACTTCGAAAAGGTCAATTTCAAAAATTTTATTTATTATAAAGTTTCTTTCGTTATCTATGCTAAAGTAAAATTATCCCTATACAACACACATACGCAATGTACGAATATTTATTTAAATACAATTATACGCGCCCAGAATCAGTGCAATTTCACATATAAAAGCATTCACGAGTGCGTTGCTTAATTCTAAATATTAGAAAAGAAAGACTGCAATAAACACTTGAAAAAGAATAGATGACTATATTTTTAATACCAATTTTAATTTCTATATTAAGATCATGTAACGTACATGTATTCTCATGATATAATTTTCTATACATACATTGAAAAATTAATCAGAAACAAACGATTGAAAGAAACATATTTTCCTTTAGTAATAAATTTAACATTATAATATATTTGTTAAAATTTTGTATCAAAATATTTATCACTTGTACTATTGATTAATAAATAATAAATAAGAAAAAATAGTAATTTTCTCTTAATCGCGACTGCCGATTATTAATATCATGTTCCTACAGATATTGAGTCTTGTATATCTAATATATGAAAACGATTGTCATATAATATACAATAATTAATAAATTTAACATCAATTAAAATATTTGTGTATCAGGATACCGATATCCAGTTTTGTCATGTAGGAATGTCATCATTTACGCTCGACGACAGTCGTATATAAATTGAGGAACACACTAAATATTATAAATCATAATTACAAGTTTATTTAACGCTATAATTACTACACACTTAGTACCACCTATTGATCGAGCAACTTGTGCTTTTGTAGGATAGAATTCCTATTTAATAATATTAAATTGCATATAAGTATGTAGTAAACATTTTCTTATGCTTAGTCGAAAGAATTTTATGTGTAGTATAAATCATGAATTGATGAATTTATGGACGACACTCCATTTACTTCACTAAGCCCATCTTCTTAGCTTCCACCTCATAAATTAGTAACCTCCACATTTTGACTACGAACACTTCCGCTTCTTCGTCCAATACCTGAAACGCGCGAGATATATATTCCGCAAGAAGTTCGTCTATAAAATGCGAAAGCAAGAAGTATTTCACGGTGTAATTACCATCTGTACATCGTCTAGTATTCCCTGAGGAGAACTGCCCGCCATTACTTTGCTACAAATAAAATCCACTAGAGTAGGTTCGGGTTCGCCAATATATTCGATAATCTTTTTATTGATCCAAGGTCTTATCCTCTTCTCCATCAATGTCTAAACGAAAAAGCGAAACATGTAAAAACATGCTTATAAGAGTCGGGTTTACCAATAAAAATCACCGTAATATAAAAAAAAGTACAGAATGAATTAAGACAAGATTGGAATTAAACGATATATTAATAAAATCAGTTTTTTCTTTTTTTTTTTTTATAAAAAGGAAAGCTTGTTCCACAAAGAAAATTTGTTCTTCTAAAAATGAATAATACTTACGTTATCGATGAGTGCCCAATCGAGTTGATAGCCAAACAATGCGTTCTTATCAGTAGGTATTTTGTCTATAAGAGATTTTATGTGTTTTCGTTTTTCTTCTTGGCTTTTTGTATTTTCTTCTTTCCCCGTCTTCGTGGCTTCTTCGGTTTTCTTTTTCTTTTCGTCTCCGTAATCTGAGAAGATGTAAGCTCTAAGTATCTCAACTTCTCAACAACTTCAGAACTAATAATGAAGGTAAAACACTTACCTAAAGGTACAAGTTTACGTTTTTTCGCGTTATTAGCAGCATCGTCATCGTCGTCGTTATTAAATACGTCCTTAACGTCAATACGGCCCTTTTTCCGCGTTTGATTCGCCTGTTGTGAATTCGTATTAGTAGCGGTGTTAGGACTGACCGGTGTTTTACCGCCTATACTGTGATCGCTAGCACGATTGCCCCCACTTCCCATAGCAAATGGAACAAAGTTACCTACACCAAGGAGGAATGCTATTATACATTGAAGAATTTATATCAATACGATACATTATAGCACATTTCATATATATTAACTCGACAATGTAAAATTATCGAAACACACGAAATATTTGTTATAAATGATTAAGATTGTTTGAAGTTGTATTCCTATGAAAATTGCGAGGAAACAATTTACGGTATTGTATTTGTAGATAAACCAAGAGACACTTACTACCACTTGTCTTTTCTGGTTCACTAACAAGGGACATGCGTGAATCTTCATCTAACGATGGTGGAATGGATTGAGCAGGTGTCGCGCCTGATTGATGCCCCGGTGAAGGTCGTGCATCTTTTAGACTCTCTCGATCCGCATCCGCTAATACGTCTTGATTCTCCTCACCGTCGCGATGATGATTCTGATGGTGTCTATGATGCCGACGATGGTGATGATGATGTCGCGGTGGCGTCCTGGATGGTGCTTCTGGCTGAGAAACATCATCAAACTGCACACCATCATCACTGTCACTCTCTATTGGCTCGGTTTCTATCGGCGGCATTATTTCTTTATCCTTCTTCACCACTTTGTCATCCTCTTCGTCAATTATAGTTATTACTGGTTTAGGCTTATACTGTTCCTCCCTTTCGGCTTTCAACTAATAAAAAAAAGGAGCAAAACATGAAAGTAAATAAAAGATAAAAAATTCCCTTACGTATTTCCTTGTAATTAGATAATGTCTACAGCATTATGTAGTATTGTAGCGTAATAAAGTATATTTTTAATTATAACATAGAAAGCAGAACCAATTCTTATACAATATTGTAAAATATACCTTTTTTACAAAATAATTCCTCTTTACAGAAATTTAATACTGGAAGTATTACATTTCTGTGCGAGTCTCAAACTCAGTTCAAAGAAAAAAATGCAAAATTAAAATTTATTTTAATTTATTAAGAATTAATCTCATGTTTCTTTAATTATAAGCTTAAATACAGAATATGACCTACCCTTTCAAATTCCGCGGCAGGATCCGGATTGGAGGCATCCGCGTATAATTTGTCACGTAAACGCTGAAGCTCCTGGCGTTCGGCACAACGATCCCGCGAATCTGCTTCGGCTTCCAGTGCTCGTTCTTCGAGTCGGCGAGACAACTCTTTACCCTTGTAATACTTGGAATCGTCGCGATCGTCGTCGTAATCCTCGAGGAACTCTTTCAAACGTTTTGCCTCCCTCTCTCTGGCCTCGCGTTTCGCACGACGCTTCTCTGCTTCTTTCTCGTACTCCTTCTGTTTGCGTCGTTCGCGTGTCTCCCATGCCCTCAAACGTTCCTGGTACGCTGCCTCCTTTTCTCTGGCTCGCCTCTCGTTTTTCTTCCTCTCTTTTGCCTCCTCCTCCTCCTCCCTCTCGCGCATAATTTCTCTTTCGCTCTTCCTCACCTCTTCTCGCTCCCGTTCCCTCTCCCGTTCTCGGTCTCTCTCCTTCTCTCTATCTCGCTCACGTTCCCGCTCGCGTTCCCTTTCACGATCCCGATCCCGCTCTCGTTCCCGCTCTCGCTCTCGCTCTCGTTCCCGTTCCCGTTCACGTTCCCGTTCTCGATCTCTCTCGCGATCTCTGTCTCGATCCCGATCTCTGTCATTTCTCGACCGATCCCTGTCACGTTCTTTAGATCTGAAAAGTTCAAACAGTTTATGAAGTAGAGAATAAACTATATTTGTAAACAACACCAAAAAAAATTATCCAAGACAACGAAATCACTGGTGAATGTCCAAGGATGGCATCATGTAGCATGGCTCGCATAAATCTGTACAATGTATTCAAACTGCGTTCTACACGCGCTTTCCTATTCGCAAAAATATTTAGTTCAATATGCTTTATACATTGCTCAATATAGTGCATCTATCCAATAAGGGATGCAAACGTTACTTCACCTAGATCTAGAGCGACGTTTGTCCCTTCTACTGCTGCCGGTACTATCACTACGACCTTTATGAGACGTAGGACTACCAGGGTCACCATCTTGGTCATCCTTGTTGGAAGCATCATCGTCACGCTTATCGCGTCGCTCCTTTTCCCGTTTCTCGCGCTCCTCTTTCTCGACAGCTTCCTTCTTTCGCTTTACCTGGGCCTTCTCCTCCTCCTGCTTCTATAAAACACAAGAACGCGGGCACAGGTGAGAAAAAAGGTTAAAACAAGCGTGTCGATCTGTGATAATGATGGAAACCAAGAAACTAGCAATCGTATCTTCCTCAGATGCAACAAAAAATACTATTATGTTTGTAAATATTGTTAGCAAATAAGGATCTTTCTGATCATCATTATAAAAATGAGAACGCATACTAATTACTGAACAAAACTTCAAATTAAAAATTCGCAGCTATTCCAATCTGTTAAATACATTTTGCCAAATGTATGTCAATTGTTGAGATGTTTTTATTGCATTTTTTAACAATCAACAGAAAGGACGTACGCGTAAACAGAAAAAAGAATCGCATTTAAATCGCGTGTAAATGTCCATGTCACGATTCGTATACAGAACGATTACTAGTTGTAATAAGCCTTAATCATCTGACATAACGAATGTAGAGAGATGTTCATTTCAATATGGTATACTCACTCCACTGGAGTATGCTCGATCGGCAGCATCTTACGCGAGAGAAATCTCGTTTACATATCAATTACCTAAGTGCAGGTACAAATGTTTGGATACAGGCATAAGAGTTATCTTAAACTCTAGCTTATAATTTAAATACCTTAACGCTATTAACAGATGCATCGCAGAGGCCACCCAATGTACTTACAACATTGCAAATGTGCCTGTAAAATCGATAGTGTCTAAATCTATGATAAAATCTAAGAGCTTGAAAGGGGTCTTGAGATTATTTAGACATTCTTGATCAATATTCAATAATTATTAGAAAGTATTATACCAATCGGAAGCGCAGTCATCACGAAGAAGGGTATCCCACCAAAACATCTTTTCACATTTGCCAAGAAACTGTCTCACACTGTCTGACAACATTTGTTTTCCTCTGGTAATGGTTACACGCGTTATGGCAGCCGATGCAGCAAACTGTTGAATATCAAATGCACAATAGTTTGCCCACCGTTATCGTCCCGTGTTATAAACGCAACGTCTTAGAAATAAATTAGTGTGATTCATCCTTATTCTGTTATACTACTATCCAAAAATGGGTTACTGTTTGGAAAATCGATCCCGACGTTAAATTATTGCGCGATCATTATATGAGATTAAAACGTAATCTGCTCACAATATTTGAATATAAATATTTATATTTAAATAAAATATTCTACAAACAAGTATAATCTCTATTAGTAAAATGCTACTCGTTACACTATTATACATTTTTTTTCTCTACTATTCTTCCTGACGTATGTAATTATAGAAATGATATCGCTACAGTATTGGCATATTTGCTATTACAATAATCGAATTTGAGAAAATGTAGCTCTTTTAATCTTTTATCGTTCTCATCATTGACAATGATATCCTACTACTGTTTTACACAATCGTCTCGTCAGCATGACACATAGAACGTAAGCTATCTCGTCCATACGGTAACCCATGATTTTAAAGCTCTAACAAGGGTAGAATAACTCAGTGCATAAAAGTAGATGCACATTGTGAGGAGAAAATAGACTGCTGAAACATGAAACGTGGTCAAAAAGGTATTTCTCAGACTGAGCAGTTGACTAGCAAAAATACTACAAGAACCGAATGCTTGTGTTGGCTCATGGTTGTGGAGTTTACTCACGGTGTGAAGTTGACTTGGTCAGTCAGTGTGGTGGTACCGGAGAATGGAGGAGCGCGCACCTAGGTACTACATGTCTGATCGAGACGCTGACAGAAGCTGTTTACACAAAATAAAGACAACAACTGAACAGTCGCCATTTGGTGATGGACAAAATCAGTTTCATTGTGTGTAGCGCACAGAGAGAGTCTCCCGGCCCTAACAAATAGTCTATCCCAAAGATGTAAAAAGATGTAAAAAGTGTGTCAGCGCCAAAGTGTGTTTTGTTCAAAATGATAATACGTTCCAATCCTAGGCTGTGTGCGTGAAAGCAACCTGGACAACCGCTTACCTACGTTCGATATGCGAATACTAGACTGCTAGGCGTCAACACGAATAATCAATGTAACATCCGTAAACGGCAAACAATCGTTCCTCGTCGTTCATCTTAATTTGATACAGAATCGGATACACGCGTGTCTCTTGCGAAAAAAAATTAAGTAGAGAGACAATGTATTGCTTCGTTAATGTAAACGCGATACACGATAATGCGTATACATGGTGATTAACAAGAAACAAAACATTTAAAGATTTTCTTTAGACTTGAAGATGTTGAGGCATGACCAGAACAAGATCTTGAACATTGGGTCGAATCGACCAATAACTCTCTAATTCTGTTATAAAAATATCTAATTAAAAAAGATCAACTAATTCTAAAAAGTAAAGATCTTTTAAAAGATAATTTTTTATCCCCACAGTCAGAGTTTCCAAAACCATCTAAATTTTATTCTTTTTATATCTTTGACATTATAGAGAAATATTTAGTTGTTCTGTTTCTAGTGATTCACCTTATAGGAGTAACCTCCATTCCTATCCTCTAATGCATTAATTAGTTCTTATTTTAAATAAATAAATACTTATAACGTTTGATACGAGCATACATTCGATAATTCACTGTAATTTGCAGCAATGTTAGTTGATAAATTATTTTGATCTTAATGCGTATTCATAATTAACGAAAACAAAATATTGATAGATCAAATAAACAGATGCTCGGAATATATTCGGCAACCATGTATCGAATAAAAATTGTGTTTTACTGTAAAAACCAGATATAGCTGCACAACAGATAAAAAGAACTCATTATTTCAGCGCACCATTTTGGCAGATTAAAACATATTTTGGACATTAATTCCTAGCAGTTTAGTATGACATATACAGAAGTAGATAAAGTTAGTTTAGTGCCAAATAAATCGTAATGGTATCTTTCTCTAAACGTCAAAAGTATAATAGCCGCAATGTAGCATACTGTATTTACGACGAATCAGTAAAACAGAATACCAAGAGAAACAAACTGATCAGCTACATGTCGCCAGCTTGTCGCGGAGAGCTATGAGTCTCCTTCTTAATGTATTGCGCATTTCTTTTTTTTTTTTCATGTTTGGTTGTTTGGATTATACTCTGACTTACCAACGAGCCTGCAGCCGCCTGCGAAAATACGAGGGATGTGCTGTGATTGACTCCCTTCAGAGCCAATGAGTGAGTGAAAGGGTGGTCCCCACACACAGCATTCCTAGGCGTGTGCGTTTGCTGTGTGCGACGCACGCTGCCTGTTATTATAATTATAGCAACGAGTCACGGCTCCAATTGTTCAGAGCTAATATAGCACACACGCACTTTACCACAAATTACTTAAAAGCTACGACTTTCGAGATACTCGTAATCTTCTCTTGTATACATATATCCAAATACATTTTTTTACATTTTAAGTGTACACAGAGAGAAAGACAGAGAAAGAGAGAGAGAGAAAGAATCTAATTACCAGCGTCTGCGATAGAATGTGTATGCAATTGGACACTTTCAGTACTCGCATTGCAACAAGAGCTCGTCAATTTGCATCTCCATGTTTTATCATTTAGATCATGTGTTACACTAGCGTGAACGTAATGAATCGTGTCCAATCGCAACATACATACGAGGTAGATACTAGCGGCAATTCATTGACAAACATTAAAAGATGAGTTCTTTCTTTCGTGTATAGCATCGTTGTAATAACTGTTGTATACCTCTGATTTCATCTAAATCAACAAGATGTAACAATGTTTTTTTTTATACATTCAATATTCTCAAGCTTTGCGAAAATTTTACGTACGCAAACTATATCCGATCGGCGTCATTGACATACTCAAATGTCATAAACTTGTGAATGAACCGATAGATGCGTAAAAAAATTAACATTATGTAAAAACAACAATCAACAATAATACAAAGTATTACAAACATATACTTGATATTCTGAAAATAAAAGATGAAAAGATGTTTTCCAAAGTTTTATATCAAGATGATAAAGAAAAAGACACAAGAAGATGAAAAATAAAAATATCAATACTCAGAGAAAAATATACGGATACATCATACATTATCGCTAATATATGAATAGCACAATTAAATCACAGTTATTTATCTGACCTTGCTGCATCTGGAATGCATTATTTTATCTCGTTGAATTTCCATTATTTTACAGTGTAATGACTAATGAGATCAATTGTAAAAAGATATGTTTATAATGCTTCGTAAACCGAGTGTTACACATAAACATCAATTTCCTCGTGGATTGATAAATGAACAAATTTTCAATATATTTTTTAAGAGAGAGATCAAAATTCCGTCTTTTATTACGTCTAACGCGACAAACTTTTTATGATTACAAAAAAGAAAAAAGATAAGACTAAGAAAAAAAAGATTTAAAGATACACGTAATAATAATATAATAATAATAATTACCTTCATGACCTCCCTGAATTTGCCAATTTCTCGGGTAATCAAGTCTCTTTTACTCTCTTCTATCTCTGCATCATCCAGGTTTAAGGATTTAGCTACCATTTTTGTCTGGTGTTCCTCTGCGACAAATTACAGTAAGAAACTCACGTGTCCCTTGTACATAAGATTTAGCGACCATTTAAATAATTACCTGGAGCAACCTGAGCCATTTCTAGATCTATAGCGTGTTCTGCTATAATCTGGTTGATGCGAGCGAGCGCATCTGCGTCGACCACTCTCATGCCTTCGTCCATATAATCTTCACCCTCTTCGCCGTCAACTCCTTCACCGGGTACCTCGTCCTGTAGAGGCGATTGGCCACCTCTGAGTTTCTTCCTTCTTTCAGCTATAAAGCAAAGCGTTGGTTATATTTTATCCTATTTCTATCTTGGTTTTTGTCACCTCTGCTGAAAGCTTACCTTTGAATTGGTCCAGGACTACCTTAGCTTTAGCGTCCACTTTAACAACGAGCTTCTTCGTGCCTATTTCCATGTCATGGAGCAATCGGACTGCTCTGAGGCCCGCGTCCGGACCCGCGTATTCGCAAAAGCCGAATGCCTGTACTCTCTTCCAAGAGAGAACATGCCCACACGCTCCCAGAATATGTCGTATCATCACGTCGGGCGCTCTGTCCATTATGTTACCAATGAATACCGTGACAGGTGGGCCGGACTCTCTCTCGCGCCTTCGATTATTATCGTGGCGATTCTGATTGCGCGAGTAACGTACAGCCGGCGCGGAGGTCTGCATCGCAGATACGGGTGATGGAATCATCTATGTTTTATAAATGGTAGGATTCTTAATTATGCACATATCTACTCATGCACTCAGTTTTTCCCCTCCCTCTCTAATAGCACGATTAATTCATATTTTTACTTCGGTTAACTAAGCATCAGCTACGGATTATCAAGTTGTCCATTCTGCTCTGCGTGTTACACATGCATTAAATAATTTAAAGAAAAATTTCAAAGAAAGATAACTTTTTCCTTTTTATGTACAAAGCTGCTTATAAACTCGTTCAAAGCACGTTTGTTTTCATATACTTGGAAGAAAATCTATGATGTAATAATTGTTAAACGATACGTATCACTCTACAGCAATAGAAATGTGTAAATGCGTGCTTCACGTGTAGAAGATAATACAGCAAATGTATTAATCAATGCTACTTTCATTAGTCCCCATCTACAACAGGTGCTTTAAGCCCTAGTCTTTGTTTTAGAAAGATATTACATGGGTTCTAAGCCTCTCAAGCCCTAAGCTTTTAAAAATGGGAGTTGGCCAACTCGCTTCGAGCTTAGAGCTTAGAGCAGCAGGAGGAACGCTCAAGGCTGGAAATACGTCACAGTTTAGAGCATAAAACATAAGGCTTAGGGCTTAAAACACCTATTGTAGATGGGCACTTATGCATGTTGCGTACTGCGTTGTATAAAATTAATGCTCTCGCAGACACTTTATTGATGACAATTTCAAAAAAAAATATGTTCAGCGGTAGCAAAAGCAAAAGTTACTACACGCAAACTGGCTTAACTCTCGCGTCTAAACAAATACTTTTTACAAATAATCAATCAATATCGAAACACGTCTATCATGCCCTAAAGAGGCAAATTTACTTACATGGGCCATAGGCATGACACCTCCTATAATTGGTGGTGGCGCACCAACCATGTATGGCATCGGAGGCATCCCTGGGATACCCATAGGCGGCTGACCAGGATAGGACATGATTGTGACAAATTGATATTACAGCGATGAACACTCTGCAACAATAAGTTACACAAATGTTGAGCAAACAAGTAAGAATCAATTGTATTTTACAGATGATTAATGAATTTACAATCTCACAGGAATAATTATAGCAATTACAAAGTAACCGTTCATTATTACGTATCAAGCAAATTGATCTTTCATTGAGTCATCTGAGTTTGACATAAGATGATAAAATTATACAAAAAAAAGTGATATCCTAATGTAACACCTTAGCAGTAAGTTGCTGATTGTCGGATAAGTACAATTATACAGGGAAAAATATTACTGCACGTATCGCAGCTTACAAAATGCAACTGTTGGAGATAAAATGGTGTCAAAGTACGAATTTAACTCTCATTTTGCACTTGTAAAAAAAAACATGAGAAAGCGCGAGATGCGAGACGTGAGACGCTCACTGCAACACGATACGCTGATCGCGCTTGATTCTTCTCACAAAGATACGTGATAATGCTCGAATGAAAAGTACAAATAAGTCACACGCGGAATTGATTAATCTGTGAATAGGACCCGACAAAACGTTTCACGTGCGTGCTGTATGAATGCGACAATAAAATACACATACATATATACATACACTCTTGCTCTTACTCCTCTTACTCTTTCTCTCTCTCTCTCTCTTTCTCTTTCACTATTTCTTTCTCTCTCCCCCCCTTTCCCCCGTCGCTATCTCTACAATCTCCGTGATCTATAGTTCAGTGTGCGGTCGCGATATATCTCCGAATTGGTTTGACAAAATTAAACGAAAACTGCAATCGGAAGATCGGACGCGTCGGCTCGGCCGTCGCAAAAGCGTGCCTCTGCCTCGCTCGACGCTCGCCGACACGTTCGCGAACGCCCGACCCGACAGGGAGACGTCAAAGATGATGGATTTTAACCACCAACCACCAAGCACGGGGGGAGAGAGACTCGCTCCGCTCGCTCGCGGTCATACTCACATGGCCGGGCTGGTGGCTCGAGATCGCTGGTTATCGCGCTCAAGATCTACGTGTCATCTCGTTAATACCGTCGAATCGGGATACGCGAATTCTCGCACGGAAAACGCGGCAAAATAGCCCACCGATTCCCAGCACAATCGGATACGCGATACAATTGCGGTATCACACGTCACCACGGCGTACGCGCGTTGCGTAGAGTTGCTTCGAGACGCGAAATGCGAGAGAGTTTGCTGAGTTTGCTTGTTGGTTGAGGTCGCGGCACCGCCATGCGCAGCGAGCCGATTTATTGGCGACGATGGCGACATCGAATTTGAATTGGACGTGATCCTCCGATTAAATTCACTCTTCATCTCTTTCTAGGGGGACAGTTAGAAAGAGATGCAGAGTGATTTTAATCGGAGGATCACGTTAATCGGAGACTGTGATTAAATGTTACATTTGAAAATGATTGAAAAATTCATGTTTCTGCCTTCGGAACGAACCGACCAACCTCCGATTAATTTAATCGGCGATTAATTCAATCAGCAGGAATTATTACAAAATTTCTAACAAAAATATATGGTCTCTTCAGGCCGACCTCAACTAAACTTCAATTAACTAATTGAAGTTGAACCAAAATTAAAATTTATCTACATAGAAATGGACATTATTTCATGCGCGATATTGGCCGCGTTCAGCAGATACAACTGTTGAGTTCGTCTTATCAACACTCTACGTTGATTGGTTGGTTCTAAAAGTAAGAGCCAATCACGTTCGATTGCTACTCAGCGGCTTGGTCTGCTGAACGCGCCCATTAAATGCGTGCCACAATGCGGCCAACCGTAAGAAACGAAAGCCGTTTACTCGAACCATTTGACACTACTGTCTCCCTCGTCTTTTATTCAATCTACACTAATCTACAGATTCAAAGTTCGTGGCGTCGGCTTTGTTATCGTTCAAAATTTCTCGAGTTTGAGAAAAACCTCGAAAACTCGCACAATTTTCATATCGTCTCGTCGACAACGGCCTCCTTCACGTCGAAGGATCTCGCTGATCTCGCATCTCGCAACCGTTCTCGCTCGTTTGCTCCTTTACCTGATACCTACATCTACATTTTCTGCACTTCTCCAGGATCTATTTCCTTTATCATGGATATACCGTTTCACTTTGAATTTCAGGACAAGATATGACCGAAACTAATAAATCTACGTATAAATAATAGTGTATGTATGTATATGTTACAGTTCCATCTCTTCTTCATAATTTTCTACAAGCTTTTCTTTCGAAATCCATGTACATACGTATACATATACATACGACGTTTGATTTTAAATGCAGTAAACGTAATCTGTTTCCTCTATCCCTCCCACTCCACCTTGTGTATTTTCTTTGCCCTAACTGCTTTTCCCGTTTCCTTTTAAAAGCAGGACCGGAACGTGGTCGAGCTGCCGCGGCGTCAACATCGGCTAACAAATCCGTCTTCATTTATCGCATACTCGTAGCAAAAAAGGCACAACGCGTTGAAAAAAAAAAACGACTTGAAAGAAAAACGGGGGAGGAAACGAGGCGCAACAGGTATGCGTTCAATTCGAGAAGTCATTTTTCCGATTCTTCCACCATTGTTTACCCAATTGTCATTCCTGTTTTTCTATAGTAGTATAAATACCGTCCCCAAGTGAGATCGAGAACTAATTCGATTGGACGCTCATCAGTAGATTTTAATCATCATTATTTGCGAAATTTTATCTCCATTCGTCACCGTCCCCAGGGCCCGGTCAGCCCGGTGTCCGGAGTTCCAGAACGCCGAGGGCGACGGCGGTGACGCGACACGGCACTGCGGCCAGTACAAGATGGTCGACGTGCCTTTGACCGTGTCGCGCTGACGGTGGGCCGCCTGCCGACGCGAGACTGTGCGTTACCCCGCGCAACCCGAGAACGAGCCCCGCCGTGCCCGGAGACAGAGACGCGCCCCGGGGACGCCGACGTGCGCGACGCTAAATGGCTATCGCGGGATAAAGGGCGTACTTGGGTACGTATCCCGCGGGTGCGGGAGCCGCGTGGGTGTCGGAGGAGACGCGGGATTGAGACCAATCGACCGCGATCCACCTGTCAATACTGGTCAATACCTAGCGCGCACAAAGTGCGACGGGTGCGCGCGCGCGCGCAAGCGAGTGAGCGCCCGAGCGAGCGTCTGTCTGCCCGCGAATAAAATTCGTCCTTTGTCTTTTTGAATTCCTCCACGGGAGCATTTCGATCCCGAGACGCGGGCAGATCTCTCGCAATTGCAGATCGCGAGAGAAACACGGAAGAGGAGAACCGCGTCGCCGCCGCGGGTTCCCACGGCGCCTCCGAATGAGCGCCCCGTCGTCGCCGTCGCGCGCTTCAATCTCGACCCTGCGTGCAGGGTCCGGCTCGTCGCCACGCGTTTCTCAGGCCGTACTTTTCGACTGTTGCAGTCCGTGCAGTGTTTCTCGAGAAGAGCGAGGTGCGGCCGCGCGAGGATACGGCCCCCGAGAGGGACGCGAGAAACGATGGAGAAGCGGCAGGAGGTGCTCGCCCCGTTTTCCTCCGGTGAGTCGCCTCGCGGCTTTCTCTCCGTCTGTCACGCAGGAAGGTGCGTGGACGGCTTGTTTGTTGTGTAGGCGTGGGTTGCTCGCGGGCGTAAGGTACGCGGCGTGCCGCTCGGTGCCGCAAAGCCAGGCTTATTTATACTTGTATGCGCGTATTATTAACTGACGTACGCGATGCATGCACAAAAAACATATTGAAACGTATGAACTTTATAATATTAAATAGTTCCAGAGAACGCGATTGGTCGTGCGTCAAAGAGTCGAGAAAATTTGTCGGAATGTCTCCCTCGGGACCTCACATATGGAGGAGAAAAATATTTATACTTAATTACCTTGAGTTTCTAGCAGTTTATATTTCAAACTCCGATAAGGATAATCTAGCTATTGCATCATAGGCTTAAAATGTAACGTGTTTGCAACGACCTTTGTTAAAACGACTTTGCGAGGAATAAATTAATATTATTAAATGGAAAGGAAGTAGATAAAAAAAACCACTAGTTATTTTATTTTATTTTATCTTGGAAAATAAATTGGCAGAGCTTCTGTTATATAATGAGCAGCGGATAAAAGAATTGATGTTATCGCAATGTGTATCGGAGTGAGATGCATTTTACATACCAGTAAGCTCGATGTGTCTTATGTGATGCATATATATCTATCATTGCTATTTATGTCGGAACAGAAACAAAAGAATATTCTTGAGGTAATCAATACCATGTGAAGGAAGAGAGGAGAAAGAGAGAGAGAGAGAGAGAGAAGCACTCGGTATATTTTAAAATGCATGAAATGCACACGGTATATCGATTTTGTTATTTTTTAATTTCGTGATAAATATTTAGAAAGTTATCTCGTCTAATTTGAGAAAAACAATATTTTACATATACAAGGGATTGTCATTAACTGTAATTAAATATGTTCGCACGCCACTAATCAGCATGCGTCTTTACGTGGGTTTAGTTTTTTTAATTTTATTTTAGAGATTGTTTATACAGCTGCGGCAGAAAATTCGTTTCCTTTTTAATTGTATCGTCCATATTATGCTCCGGCACGTCTGAGCAGAGTCAGCATCCTGCTGAGGGATGCTAATTTGGGAATTCCCATCGGCGTTTAGCCTCGTTAAAGCGATGAGATTAACGTTATAAAGGTGTAGGCGTTAAGCGTTTACAGTGCTATTCTGTTAAACGAAAATTCAATTCCGTGAGTATCTGATAACGGCAAAACAGTACCGATTCCGCGCTCGACGTACTTACACCGGAACGAAAGTAATACAGTTAGTTTTTCCGCAGCGCGATCGATTACTTGCCAATTCGCACGCGAAGAAGAGAAGAATAGAGACGGAAAACAGACGAAGAGAGTAATGCGAACGCGTTGCGATGCTACTTGAGAGCCACGAGATGCCGAAACTTTCTCCGGAATCGAGAAAATCCGTGCGCCGTTATATTTCTTGGAGAGCACAGAATTCCGTGCAACGTCACCCGCAAAATAATTATTGCGAGTGCCCTGTAAGGTTTCCACGTGCAGGCCAACAAAGAAGTATCGCTGTATCGTACATTCTCACGATGGAGGAGCGATCGTTACGGGCTACCCCAGCGAAAATCATTACTGCCGGAATATTTAATAACGCCGATAATATCGACTCGGAGTCACCGCGGCCTACATTCAAATGCCAGCTGGAGCGACACAATCACGTCTCTCTCTCTTTCTCTCTAGACATCCCCCTGGTAACCGATGCCGTCGTTGTCGAAGGGTTGTTGTTTGTAACGCCAATTACTACCACGGCGAAATCTTTCCGCGGTAAAAAGATTGAGAGGAAATTGTCGAGCGAAGAGGCGAGATGCGAAGAGCGCATTCAAGAGGATAATGAAACAGAGAGGGGAAGTTATTGAAAAGTAAATTGAAGTATTTAATTATTTATTCAATTTATTGTATCTCTAAATGTGAGACACGTGTTTCGCATTTAGCGATAAATTTAGAACGTATTAAATTGAAATGTTAATTTCAAGCAGACTTTATTTTAAAATGATCGTAATATAAAAGATAAGTATTTAAAAGAAACTGCGAAACGAAGAAAGCCTAATCAAATTTCGATAGTATCTCGTATCAGTTATCTGCAGTTATCTAGAGATATATAAAAGGCTGTTGAAAAAAGAATACAAATATACGATTTTTTTATTATTAAATAATACGTAATAATAACTTTGTTTATTATTACTTTTTTATTGCAATTGTTTTATATATGAATTTGCACGTGGCAAAGTGATCAAATTCAAAGAGATGGGATAGCTTCTATATAAAAAGCTATAAAAATGTGACCATTGTTTCATTATTAAAGCACCAGTTTTTATGAGATTTAATTTATAAGTAATTGAAGATTAGTGAACTCTAATGAATTCAGATTTATACCGCAAGTAGAAAGCAAAATAATATTCTTTAGTTTTGTCTACATATAGAGACTCTATTTTAACGGAATCTTAATCGGAAATAATTTGCCTCTTTGTGTTAACATCAATTGATCGTAATCTTTACTTAATCAGTTCTACGTCTATTCTTAGAAAGTAAAAAGTGAATTTAAATCCAAGTTAATCAATACTGATAAAACCATCAGTGTTGTTACTTACAAAGATACTCAGTGTTTTAAATTCTCAACAGTTGCCAAAAGAGAGGGAGATCCGGTAAAATTTCCGAGTGCGGAAGATTATCTGCAGGAACGCGCGTGAGCGTGAAAAGCCGCATGTGGGAGATATCTGGAGGCAGCTGGCAGCTAAAGATTTATATCGGGCCACTTCGCGACACGCTCAGGGTGGAAAGATACAAATCTAACAAACACACGCTGCTGCTGATGCCGGCGCGGCGGCGGCAGTGGTGGTGGTAGTAGAGCTGGTGGAGGAGACAGAGCGAGTTGAAGGTTGGCGGTGGCGGTGGTGGCGGTGGTGACGGCGGCGAGTTACAGGGTCGCGGGGGTGTACGGAGGCGGCGGGGTGACGCGCGCGGACCAGCGGATCAATTCGCGCTCCGGGAGCTACACAGGGGGAAAAGCAACAGTCTGTCAGCCCCTTTCTACCCGGAAAAGTGCTCGGCCACGGTACGCTATCTCGCGCACTCCTCGCACCCATCCCATTCAAGGACAATGATAAATTCGTCAGGGCGGCGGTGAAATCCGACCCGTTACATCGTTGTTTCTGGAGAGAAGATCGCCGAAGAGGACCTCTTTCTGGGAAAAATTTGGATTGGATCGCACGCGCGCGGGCTACGTGCGTGATCTCGATTGCGGACCAACGATTCGTGAGAAATCCTACGCGAACGACTGAACGCGAACCGGTCGCGCGTAAAAGACGTCGGCGAATCATTAACGTCGCGAAATTACGCCGAAATTGGGATTCAGAATCGCGGTAGCGCGGCACGAGTCGAACCAGTTGATACCCTTAGTGTCTTACCGCAGCACAACGTTACGAATGGAATTACGATTCTCCGGTTTATTTTCTCACGAACGAGATAATGCCAAATTGTTCGAGTACAATTCGACTCGGGGAACGAGCTGTCTGACGCACGAAACGAGAAAGGACCTCTTCGTCATTCTTTGCCCGCTTCGACTTTCATTCCCTCGTCGCTTTCGTTTCCACGCGTCGCTGTGAGATCGTGAGAGCCTTAAAAATTCAACTTGCGTTCGCGGTGCCCGATTCGGAATCCGGTTTGACCTTAACGTACTTGACGATGTTATCAATCGGAGAACCCGACGTCCCGACGGACACATCGTAGGGATCGAGACGATCCTCCCGGGCGCCGTTACGTTATCCCGTCCGCGTACTTAAGCGAGAAACGCGGATGCGAGTTGTCGTCGGCGGAATGCACAATCTGACCTGATTTCCACTGAATATGCCTTTATGCGGTACTCCGCTCGCGGAGTAAAGTCCGAGAGATGAGGCCGTCGCGGGGGCCGGCACGATTGTCGCGGAGTCGCTCGTTTGTTCCCAGCCCCGCGAGTCAATAGAGAGGCGGCGCGAGGAGGACGTTTCGGTATCGGTTTTCCGGTATCGCGCTTTTCGAACTCCCTCCAGCTCCGGCTCTCTGTGCTCCGTATCACCACACGAGGACACCGCCAATACTTTGCGCGCTTTTTACACCACCTCTCTCCATCACTGCTTTCGCAATCGAGCAGCGAAAAACACAACTTTTTTTGTCTCTCGTTGCTGGATGTTTTGAAATAGAGCGGGGGAAGATGTACTTTGTAATCTAGGGTTCTTCTTGTAGCATAGTGTTGAATTAACCAGTAGTTGAAGGAATGGAGTGCGGTGATGACGATGTCGATTCCCGATTTTTCGACACCTGTTGTGATACAGGCGCGACGATCGTATGTTTGCAGACGAGTGTCCGAACAGCGGCGAGGACAGCGAGGAAGATGTAATAACTGATTACCTTGGCTCATCGCACTCCGACTGCGATCGCGTGCTGCCTATCATTAATGGGGATCTACGCGGCCTGAGTTTACACGGCGGCATAATCACGGAGACCGGCTACAACACCAAAGACAATACCGACAAAGCACCGATCACCATGTCCGAAAGCGGCGACGAGCAGCAGCACCACCAGCAGCAGCAACACCACCCGTTACTCGCACTCGGCACTAATATACAAGCCCAGCCTAATCCTCTAGTGCCCATCATTAGCGTCACGCCTCATTCGCCCGGTGTGGCCAAAAATTATCCGGTTCTAGGTAACGATTGGCTCTCTTGTTTCACACGATTGAAGTCTTAGATATGTATACGATTCTTGTTTTATTTTTTTAGCGCGTGGTGATTCACACAATATTTGAATTTGCATAAGAAAATAATATCAAGATGCATTGATTCATAAAATTAAAATAAACATCAAAACTACATAAACAAGTTAAAAAATATTATGATTTAAAAATTAATTAACGTTTAATTTTTTTAAATTTGACAGAACTATTTGTGAGCAACGTTTGTTTTCTTGCAGAGGAGAATTTGCAACAACTGCATGAGATTCACGACTGCATCCAGCGTATGCGAGACTTGACACTAGGCACTCTGGGATGCCACATTCGCGCCTCCAACGACGCTCCACAAAGATTGACCTCCTCCTGCCCGTCCCTGTGCCCGCTGGCTTCGGCCGAGCTCGCGTCTCGTTCCGGCAATCATCATCACCACGACACCGGTTCTGACCCAGACCTTCTCCTCGGCAATTGCTCCACAAACAGCTCCCCGACGCATTTCCCGTCAGCGAGTAGTCATACCCGCTCGCAACAGGCGCAAGGTATAGATCGGAGACGCAGCTGGACCGGAGATCTGGAGGATTTGGAGGAGAGCCGACGCGGCCGCCGCCGGTACTCCGGACAGAATCATCTGCAAGCCCAAAATATGGTTAATATTGCCCGTTACTTGTTGAAACCAGGGCATGATTCTATCTCGGTGAGTTCATGTTTCGATGCCGCGGATTTTGATGCTACGCAAGAATATTATTATTTTGTTTCCATTATAAAAAAATGTAAATATAGATATTCTTTTGTGTCTGTGTAGCATCGAAATCTGAACTCATCGAAATTATATCGGTCTCAAATGCCCGGTAATAATCACACTCTTATTTGCTTTACGATGGTGGCATGGTTCTTGACTTGCTTTGTTGCCTTAACGCATTGCGCTTCTCGTTGAAGCCATCGCTAAATGCCGCTCACTACGCAATCACGACGTACTCGTTTACTCGTTTCAGCGACAACGCAGCATTAGTTTAAGTAGCCTAGACAGCGAAAACGAGCTAGAATTAGATGGAAAATCATGTAGCGGATCTGCAAGCGTAAGCAATCGGGCATGCAGGTCGCAAACGAGCACGCACTCGCTGAACGAAGCTGATCTTATACAGGTAACTTTCGTGATTCTTCAAGAGATAATTTCTTCTCTTGACAGGCACGCAGGGACGAAGTATAAACATAACAAATTTTTCTTCGACAGAACGAATATCAGAAGATAGTCACAAAGAGGGGTAGTCAGAGATTAGCAGAAAGTAGCAGTCTAATGCCAGGACTGACTTCGCGTTTACCACTTCAGAAATCTATATCGACGCCTTCGATCGTTACACCGCAAGTTCACGCGCATTTAAACGAAACCGGAACTCGAACGACACCTTCACTTGCAGCGTAAGTCCATTACGAATCATTGATGAAGATCGCACAGCTAGATTAACGATAATGAAGGAGCAAATACTTATACTTATTATTTCCTGATGTTTTCGATGTAGGAACGTTACTTAACGCACACAGTCATAATCTAGCTTGCGATCTCGTTATAAATTAGCACACAAAAAGCTATGCACATATATATCTTGTGCCGTGTACGTTCATGTGTGCGCAGGCACCCATGCATGTACACTTACACGCGTATATATTTACATCTTGTCGATTTTTCAATTTTCCGCACAAGTAGAAACTTATTTCGAAAATCAGACGCAAACGTACTTATGCATGAACACTTGATAACTAGTAGATTAAATCTCAGAGATGTCTACATTCATAAGTGCCTGAAACATTATGCATTATATAGATTTTTTAGCTTATCTTATTATAACTGCTCGCGTATTATTATATTACAAGTCACATAAAACATACAAGAAAAAGTCATCAGATTATTATCTTATGATAGCAATTCAACATAGTTTAATACATATTTTGTCCAAAGAGTATCGCGGCTTACATTATCAGTTATTGACGACAAGTACCTATAACTAATATCTTGCTTTTATTTTATAAGAGACCAAAATAGTTAATAACATTGCATATCTGCTATTGATTTGAAGGCTTAATTTATTCACATTTCATCGATCACTTCTGCCAATCACATAACTGTTTTTCTAAACGCGAGCAGTTTATTATTTCAAATATTATCGATGTGCATTTTTGCATCGGATCATCTGAGAATATCTGAACTACAATTATTCATTATACACGATAGTTGCTTAGTTTGTGTTTGTACTTGAAAATTTGCTACAATCCTGCATGAAAAACAGCCGTCGTGAAAGAAACGAAAAGGGTAGTGGGAGTGAGACAGAAACCGAAGATCTTCATACACCACACAGCCACGAATTCCATGAAGACCGGGAGGGCACTCCGAATGTCCAAATATCCCTTGACGAGCTTTTGACCGAGTGAGTACCCCAATGCCTCAAGTCCTTCATATTTAACCAGATTATTTATGATACTGCGAAAACCTTTTAACGTCACTGATGGGAATGGTTTGTACCGGTTTACTCGACGATCGATTCTGTAGCCACAAATAGTCTGTAGTTACATTACAACTGCAAAATTAAATCTGTCAGATAGACTCATATACATTTATTTGTTTGGAATAACTCACATTTCTCTTTAGATATTAATTAAAAATATATGTGCAGGCAGTTTAATGTTACTTAAGACTCGTTGAACAAAAATTACCGAATATATCACAACGAAAATTACTACGTCACGTGGTTGTGCATGCGACACATTTTAAAACACGTAGCTCTGCACACATTTACATCAGAAATTACACGCATACTTTTATCTCTCGCAATAAGCTATGAATAGATCGAAACGCTTCCATAGTTGCACTGCTGATCATCTACAAAATACAATTTCAAATATTCATGCCAAATTTAGACTCGAACAATGTTGGTATACATGCTGATTTTTCAGTGGCACTGCATACGATGATCATCATTCCGAAAAGACTAGAAGAAAGCGCGGTTCTATTTTCTTCCGCAAAAAGAAGGTAAGTCAATAATCTAAAATGTGATTGCTTGATACATCCGATAAAACCGTTCTCGATCGAATCGTGCTTTAATCTTGTTTCAGGATAAAAGCGGAAAGAAGACTAGTCAACAGCATCAGTGGGTAACGACGACGGTGGGAACTCAGGGAAGCTTATTATGTGATGTTTGTATGAAACATTCGACGAATAAACCGCTCCTTCACTGCGACAGTAAGAGAACCATTATATTAAGTTAAACGACTTTCGCGATTGCCGTAAATGTTATAATTAACTTTCGTAAAATACACTTCGCTTAATTTTTATAAAATCAGATTGCGGAGCGTCGGTTCATCAAAGTCAGGGATGTAAGGATCAATTAGTGCTGGAGTGCATCAAGTCCAAACACTCCGGAAAATCCGCAGCAAAGTCTTCATCTAACGTTTCCACAATGTCGAGTAACAGCAGTGTCAACAAACGGGGTTCCACGACGTCACTGCCTTTACCGGCATCATCCGGAAGCGGAAGGTAACAAGTTCATATTGACAAAAATTATTCATTTTTTTTTTGCATTGGATCTGCGTATCTGTGGTTCAAGATTCGCACGCAAATAGCATGGCTAGGCCGAAACTCGGAGTTTTTAACGAACTTCTTTTGCGAAATGATTAATGAGTAACTCAGATCAGGCTTAATTTGATTGGCAAGATTAGAATTTACTGTCTTATTTTAAAACATATATTTAGATAAGAAAGAAGATTCAATAATTTATTAAGTAAAGAAATATTTTTTATCTAACACATATAAATAGTGCAAAGCGAGATTGTAAAAAATCTTAAACTAAACAAAAATTATATATTTGTTTATTACTCCGAGGTTTTGGCTGGCTCAGAAGCTTATTATTTCTGATTAATTTCGCAGTTTAGCAATATTAATAGTACGGCAAGCTTTAGCGCGTTCAGCATCGCGCCGCTACATTTTAATTGATATAATATCGTTTTTACATATTATGCGTATTACTTTGTACAAAATATACCATGCTCAGACTACTTCAGCTAGCTTTCGGTTTACTATTATTACATACACAAGCTACAAAGATAGTAGATACTAACGGCTGATGTTATCGGTAATTGCGTCGTAACGAGAAGTTATCAAACACATTGACGTAATTCCGAGAGTCATTCGATTCTGAATTTTAATTTTATTACGTCGATTTCAAAGAAAAGGACAAAGCTATTTTTTTAATGAATAGAAAACTCTTGCGTGTGGGGAACGATTCGTTAAGATAAGTTTCGACATAAAAAGTCGACAAGCGTAAAGAAAGACTTAGCGCAAGAAAAATGAAGGAAATGAAGGAAAAACGGCCTGACAGGCAAGATGAAGTTGCCCTAATGCAGTGTGTGCTTTCTCCTTCTCCCGTGCATTCCCTCTCGTGCAACTACGTGCAAACCGATCGATTGTACGACGATTAAAGGGAAATTAACAGCCACAAGAAAACCGTGTCAAGCTACAGCCCTTGGCGGCGAGTCGCCACTAAGCTTGGAGTCAAGTAAGTCTCTGATATCTGATGTGTTCCTCCTGTATTCTGTCGAAAGCGTTCGTTTCGTTCGTTTCTGTTCGTGTACTATCTCAAGCTGTATTCGGGCCAAGTAAACGAGCACGAACAAACACGAATGAATAGCTTGCTTTCATATACTGGCGGCACCGTTCGCACTGGTTGGAGCGAGTCGTTTGTTCGCATTTGTTCGCAATCTTTTGCTTAATCTGGATTCAGCTTTACACGCGTCTGATAGGAAGGCGCGCGTTTCTCTCGTTCCTCGATTCTTTTCTCGCACACCACATACTACACATACACACAATACACATACATGCACATGTTCAGCGAACGGCAAATTCGAATTCTGCCGTCTCGTCTTGTATAATCTGAAAGAGACATCATCTTGCCCTGCCTGTGCTTCTGATCTTGTGCTTGCTTCTATGATTTTTGTCCATCCAATGATATATTTTGTGTTATCTCTTCTCGTTGTAATCTTCGCCTAAATTATAGCGCATAAGTTCACAAGTGTTAATTCGTAAGGTAATTTCTTCATGATAAATATATACACACCGGACAATATAATATCACAGTAGATACATGCTCATGACATGTGTTACCAGTTTCTATCTCTCCTTTCTACTTTACAACTTGCCCTGTCAACGATAGTTTGTCACGTTTTTTTCTCTCATTGTTCCCACGTTTCTCAATGTGTCACGAGATTTCGTATCCGAACTTTCATATGTATACAGTCACGTTTTCAAAGTAGTTTGTCAAGTCAGTTTTTGGGTCGGGTCGGGATCGATTACGGTCTAACGAGAATATAAAACGGGTGCTGTTCTTCGAGTCTCCCGTAATGCGTCATATACGTGAATCCGTGTTCTCGATCGCTGGAAAAGTTTAAGCAAACCGGAGGACAAGATAGGAACGGAAAGAAAGCAAGTAGTTGCCTCTATGACGCATGTCCCACCCGACCTAAATTCGAAGTTTCCGGCTCTTGCAGATTATTGTTTATCTCTGCGAATGGCTTTTTGCTATTAATATCAAAGACTTTTAATATCTCTGAATTTATCTTAGATCATTAGTTTTATTGACTATACATTGCGATGAGAGCGGAATTGATTGTTACGACAGTAAGTCAATAATATATCATAGTTCAATAATATATCGGATATACATTGACACTATAATGAAAATTAGACGAAGGTTTATACATGCTTAAATGAAGATATCAAATATCATCTGCAAGGTTTGTATAGAAAGGATCGTACGGAAAAAAATATTTTTAAGATGTATAATTCACCAGTCTTCTTAAAAGGCCGGCATCTCACAATCAGTATACATTAATTTCAAGAGTCTTTCAAGCTGGAGTTCGTCCTAACATTGTGTGCGTCATTTAGGAAAGAGTGACACTTTTCTTCTTTAATCGTAAATCGTGCTTTATGAAACAAAGCTATATCTTTCTTTCAGTCAAACGATAAACGAAGAAAAAGATGCCGAGGGCGGGCAACATCGTGATCTTCCCAGGTTTGTAAATATATCTTTTCTCTTTTTTTTTCTTAGATGTTACAATAAACTTTAATCCGTAAATTTTAATCAACGCATCCGGTGTACCGTAACGCTGTAATGAACAATAAACTAATGAAAAGAAAATTAACAAGCTGATTTTTCCTTTATTTCAGCGGATGGGAAGAATTTGACTTTGGGGACGATGTTCATCAGTTCACAGTGGCAGATCTCGAGGAGATAGATCCCGAGCTGACGTTGGGAAAGGAGGAGCCCGATTCTTGGAGCTCCGCGATCGGACGTAACATTGCGTTACGTCTCGTCGATCATTGCGAGCGCGAGGTGAAGAGGCAGGAACATATATACGAATTCGTGCTGACGGAGAAGCACCATTGTTTGGTATTGCTCGCCATGGAGAAGATCTTTGCGGAAGGATTGCGACGACACTTTCGTCTAGGTCAGCCGGATCTCGAGCGCATGTTTCCCCGACTACGGGATCTGATCGACATCCATTTACGGTTTCTGCAGAAGCTGTGGAAACGACAGAATGCTAATCCCGTGGTCTCCACGATCGCCGACATTCTAGTCGAGCAATTCTCGAGCGATAACGCACAACGCATGAAGAGTGCGTATGGGGAATTCTGTAGTCGTCATCGGGACGCCGTCGAAGCGTACAAGTATTACTTGCGTAACGATCCTCGCTTCGCCCGTTTTGTTCGCCACTGTCAGGTATGTTTTAATAACGAGCAAACGACGTAGGCTCGAACGGTACCGGTTCAGTAAAGTGGAATAATATGTGCCCTCAGACGAATCCTTTGTTGAAAAAGAAAGGTATACCTGAATGTATACTCTTTGTTACTCAACGTTTGACGAAGTATCCGTTGCTGATCGAGCCGCTCATCAAAACCGGCGTTACACAAGATGAAGGTGAAGACTTACGTAAAGCACTGGTCCTTGTTAAAGAGATTTTAGCTGATGTAGATGCCTGTGTAGCCGACAAAGAACGAGAAGATAGAAAATTAGAAATATACAATAAGTAAGTTTCGATTTTTCTTTTTCCTTTTTTTCTTTTTTTTTTTTTTTTATTACGTTTCTTTGCGTCGTTATTTTTTTCGGAACTTAAATAACAATGTTTTTACAGGATCGACGCGAAGTCATTCGCGACGTATCGTGGTGCCAAATTCAAGAAGTCGGATATAATTAACAGAATCCTGAAGTTCGAGGGCACTGCATACTTAATGCAAGGTCGTGGCAAAATGACTGCCATTGTAGTGGTCGTTCTCTCAGATATATTGTTTTTCTTGGCTGAGAGAGATCAGAAATACGCGTTCTTCGTGCCTGACAATAAAGCGGGTATAGTGTCGCTGCAGAAGCTGCTGGTTCGCGAAAAGGCCCGTCAAGAATCTAGCATTTACCTGATAAGCAGTAATCCAGCCGAACCGGAAATGTTCGAGCTAAAAATTCAGAAGCCAAAGGATAAACAATTATGGATACGGGCTATTCGATCAGCGGTCGAGACTTGCCCGCAAGATCCTGAAAACGAGGCCGACACGCTGACTGAAAATAGTAACGAGTTGCGAGACACTCGCTCCTCCTCGATTTCGCTGATCTCCATCGAAGAGAAGCAGCGTATTGCCAAGGTTAAGGAGTCGCATATACTTAGAATTGTCGGTATGTTCCTTTAGCTTTTTTTCAACTTCTGATATCATTTCGCGCTTCCTAATATATTCAAATGAAAAATTGTGTTACATCAGGCGAATTGCGAAAGAAGGATGCAGAGCAGGCGTTGCTGTTTGAGGAGAAGATCAACTTGCAAATGCGGCTTTTACAAGCTTCGAATGTCTGCGCGAACGAGAGCGATAATGAGAGAATTGAAAAGCACGAGAAGGAAGGTGCCGATTACACCCGATTGGTGCACAATGAAGGAACTGATACCACTCAATTGTGGCAAGAGGTTAATATTCTATCCCACTATACATTATATTAACTATTGAATTCTTAATTTATAAATCGTCGGATTAATCGTATAAATTTTGTGTTTTACGCAGGTGGTTGTGGCCGTGCAAGAAGCGACACGTCTTGCTAGCTCACTGTCATTCAGCGCGGGTGGCGGTACTCTGTCGCGAAGCTTAAGCTCCGCCGGTGAACGCCACAGCGAAGCTTACATTCCGCCTGCTCTTTGCGTTCCTCGAAGGGCCGAAACGTTTGCTGGTTTCGATCACAATAAAGTATGTATAAACGAAAGCAAGTGTAAAATAACCGTATAAAAATAATCTACTGCGCTTTTAGGAGAGATACCCGCTGCGTGATTCGAACACGTTGCACACTGTGATCCCTGTTCCGAAACCCGGTGAATTACCTAAAGAAACTGCCGACGAGAAGGACGGCCAAGAATTGGAGACAAGCAAGGATCAGCAGTGGGCGGCGATACGTTTGTCTCATCACGTTTATACGTTGCTCTGTATAATAAGTAATCAGATGACAACGATCGACAGTCTACAAGCGCAACTGGCCGCATGTAAGGAGGGCAGTATGGGCAAGTCGTCCAATAGCCGACCGAATCCGAATCGTCAGTTGGAAGAGCTGCGGAACTTGCAGGATCAGCTTTGTCGAGAAAAAGCGGCGTTTCGCGCCGCCTCTCAGCAGGAGAAGACCCAGCTGGAAGAGGAACGAGCCGAGTTGGCGCGGCAGAGAGAGCAATTGGCCGCGGAGCAGCGGGACGTGACGCAACAACGGGATCAGTTGTATCGACGACTCGAGGCATTGGAGCGACAGGGCGTAACGCTGGTCGGAAGTTCCACGACCGGCTCGACGATGATTCACCTATCTCACTTGACGCAGAACGCCGAAACGATGCAGCAAAGCGCGCGCAGCAAGGCACAACCCGACGCGAAACGCATTCCTCTGAATCTGATCAGTGCGACAAATCAGCAGAAAGTGCAGAGTAACTTGCCGATCAAACAACAGCTGCCGCTGAAGCTCGCCAGCGGAAGTAACAATAACACAAGGTAGAGCCAGCTCATTCTACCCTAAACATCACAAACGTTTATCTTTCAGTCGACAAGCAATAATCTGTATTTTATCGTACGACAGAAGCGGTAGCACCGCGAGCAACAATAGTCCGGATCGGCACTCCAGGGCGGGCAGCAGCCCAGCGATCGTCACTGGATCCGTATACTCATCGCCAGAGCTCGGGAACAGTCACCATCACGGAATCTGCGGGAATAACACGCATTCGTCGAATCGTTCGCTTCGCATCACTCGCTCACCGCCCGACACCTCGTATGCGCATCAGCAAGCGCAGCAACAACAGCATCAGCAGCAGCGAAACGCGGAGCCGCAACCGCAACCTCCACCGCCGCAGCAACAGCAGCAGCAGCAGCAACAACAACAACAACCGTTGGAGGAGGAGGTGATCTTCTTCTGACGATTCTTTCGATTCGGTCGCAAGCATTCGTCGCGTTCGTCGCGCGCCAGCGCCGCCGCCACCACCGGTACGACTACGCCAACTTTGACGCCGGCACCGTCACCGCGAAATCAGTCGAGGAGCAGCCAGTCCCGCAGCCGCGTTAAATCCTTTTGATTTTCGACATAAATATTTCGCGATGATGCAATCTATTCGCCGCTTCGCAGATACACTCTTTCGTAATGTCTCATCTTTTACCATTTCGCGTTTTCTTCTATCGCTCACCCTTTCCTCACTACGGGTTTGATCGTTTTACGATAGGATGCACGACTATTTATTTTAACGACGAGGTCGTAACGTAATACAATATTCGATCTTGCCCACACAATCGTCAATAAATGCGAGTAGTTAATCTCGGTGTAGCTGGGAGAAAGAAAAGATATAATACTTTGTTACGTTCCAACTGCTACAACTGACGGCAATAATCATTTTTATGCCAAATCTCTCCAAACTATTACCTTGACGAGAGGGATACGTTAAGAATAAAACAATTTTTATTAAAAGTGATCGGAGATGCTCGCGGAGTAGAGAGAGGGAGAGAGAGAGAGAAGAGTATTAACGGCCGGCTTAGCAAAGCAGATCAGCCGATCTTGTTGAATTCTTGCTCGTTACGTTATCAAGCCGACTGACAGTTTTAGAAACACAAGATTTTAGATGAATCTTTTAAACCTGTTGCTGCTTGCTGAAGTGCAAGGTAGATAAATACATATATATATATATTACGGTTACATACATATATACAGGAATGTGTGTACATATATATACTTTTTCATAAGCATACGTGTGCGTGTGTGTATAATTGGGCACGAATGAAAGGGCAAATCGTGTATGTGCATATGTATGTGCGATGCGACTCTTCTCGCACGCTCGCACGTTTAGTTGTATCTCTGTGAATGCACGAGCGAATCTCTGTTACGAATGATAGGGCGAATCTACGGTAGCTATTCTTATTACTATTGAAGTATTTTAATACGTGCTAAAGCGACAGATAGGATTTATTATTAACAATTATGCATTATTGTCATTATTGTCAGTACGTGTGCCAAGCCGCTGGTCAAAATCGATGACACTTCAGTTTTCAAAACATTTACTTTACATGCACGATTCTGTTTTTACGTGGGTGTGTCGCGCGCGATACGGCGGGTGTGTGGCTCTTCCCCACGAATTGTAGCGGAGAGATTTCATATTTGACATTTCGTTTCGGGATTATTCACTGCCATTATTGTCGTTCTTTGTCGAGCGTTCTTTCTCCTCGTATTATTGTCCACGGCTAACTTTATTTATTGCATTGTGTAAGATCGATGATGAAAGCCCGCGCAAGCCCACGCGAAATGATACGCACGGAAGCGAGAGGGAATCCGTTACACGAGAATCGTAACGAACTCCCGTCCCGCTCGTTGCGAGAATAGTTCGCGTCGGTTCTCGCGGATCTTGCATCCCGTGCACCGTTTCTAATTTTATTTGTACGTCTTATCAACGAATGAGGACGTTCTCGAGTGCCGAATGAAAGATGAAGAATCTCTGAATCATAGTACGGTCATACTGCACGTTGGATCACCGACCCACTGTACTGTTAGATCGCAAAAAAAACGCAATACGTATTTAGCATACCTTAACGAAGTTCGTCGTTGCGACGCGGCATCAAACGCGCTTTCAGATTCAAAAACGGAAAGGACAATTGCGACAACCGTGTTATATATATCCCTTATAGAAATTTAATACTGTAAGTGATTTTTTGGCTAGTAATTAATCACTTAAAAGCACTATTAAAAGCACTATTAACAGTGCTTTTAATAGTGCTTTTAAATGATTAATCACTAGCCAAAAAATCACTTACAGTATTAAATTTCTATAAGGGATATATATATATATATATATATATATATATATATATATACACACATATGATATATAATATCGTATTGTTGTGATGATTGTCAATAATGTCTCTGAATTATGAACTTCTGAACTCGGTTCGTAAACGATTATAGTTATAATGCTGTGCGTATATAAATGAACATTCCTTAACAGATAAAACTGGCGTGCAATATGATCGGATTGAAAGGCGGGCGAAGGGGCCGTTGAGGCACGGTGGATAAGAAACGTCTAATGAATTAGCCTCGTTAAGGAAACTTAAGTAATAATGCTGCAAGTTCGTCTCAATCAATCACGGTGACAATAGATCTTAAAAAAGTATTCCGTAAGGTATGTCGAATTACGCGAGGGAAAAGAAAAAAAAAGGGGGAAAAAAAGAGGATATAAGGCGACTTTATTACAAGTCTACTACTACTATATTTACTATCTACTGCGATGCCGAGCATGTGACAAGCTCGCGAGGTGATATTTTGCGATTGTAGCTGGTTGTAGCGTCTGCCGTGGATGAGTGTTCGACTTCATCGCGTACATATATGCATACAGACGATATATTTACTGCGTAACTAGCCGGGCAAAGGAGATTCGTAAAAAGAAATTGGTTTTAGACGAAATGTAACTTCCGTACGACTCGAGAAAACAATCACGATGACTGTTTACACAACGGCTTAATCCGGTTTAATAATAACTGCCGTATATTATCCAATCCCAAATTTTTCTTTCTTTGATCATATAATGATTATTTAGATATGAACCTTTTTTGATACTTAAACCATAACTTTTAGTGCGTATATATATATACATATATGCACATATTATACATATACACACTAACTTTGACTTAATCTTTGATATATACATATATACATACCAAAGATTGATTTAAATGTGTAGAGTATCAAAATAGGTTTATAAT
This sequence comes from Temnothorax longispinosus, assembly GCF_030848805.1. NCBI lineage: Eukaryota > Metazoa > Arthropoda > Insecta > Hymenoptera > Formicidae > Temnothorax > Temnothorax longispinosus. The sequence goes on from NC_092358.1 coordinate 28,019,406, forward strand.
TAAATGGTCGTTATAATGAAAAGAAGACAAATTTTGGATCGATTAGTATACGGTAGTTATCAAACCGGATTATAAGCCGCTGTGTAAACGTAGTCTCTGTCTCGGAAAATATGCTGCAATGGAGCAAATTGACTGTCACGGTGTGCGATCGATGAGATGCCGCAATTTCCCGTCTCCGTCGACTGATATACCTGTAATAAATAAATGAAGTCGCACACAATCCCGCGGGATAACACGCGAAGAATCAAATCGGCGACAGCTGAGGAATATAGCGTGACGGCCTACGCGCGTCTCGTGGCGTTTCGTATCTTTTTGTTTTTTTCTATTCTAGTATAACGTCACGTGGCGACGCAAAGTTTGAGAAAGGATATATATCTATATAAAGATTATATATATATCTATAAATAAAGTTACAGTAACGCGGTTTTCCACGTTTTAGCGAATCTTTACGTCCCCGATGCTCATGGGAAGTATTTTTGTACGTTTAGTCTGTACCTATACTACCGTTTCGCTCTAAAACTATATCTACTGTTATCATTGTGATACTCGCTACTGCGATCGTCTTTTGAATCGTTAATGTAATAATATTACATAATGTGTAATAAGCGGGCGTGTGTTTGGCTATTGATACGCTCACGGATCGGCAATAGGAGTCTCCTTTGAATTTTGACGATTTTCAAACGCAGAGACTGTAAACTACTATCCAATTGTTATTATCGAGTTATTTGGTTGATTGTTCTTTGTCACGAGTACTGATTACCCGACACGAGTCCTCTGACGATTGCCAATCGTCCTGTTTTATTAATCTTAATCTCGTTGTGACAGAAGGAAATCCGTTTCCTTGCGAGTCACGCGCAACTCCTATGGTCTGTCTTGTTCTTTTCTTCCACGTCTATTAATTCCATGTATCCGCAGTTACATGTGATTTACATTCCTTAGCATTTATACCACGGAACCCGTGGCTGCATTTTTTTTATCAATATATGACTCGCCGTTAAATAATTAATCGCATAAACAAATAATACCTATTTATTATAAATGTACATACAAACTGTTATTGTAATAAAGAAGAATGTGAGGGAAATATACAATCATGACGTTTCGATCGACGTTTGCTGTTCCAATTCCGTTGTGACACGATTACATTTTTGAAAAACACTTCCGCATTAACAAATTTACATTATTTGCCTTAAATACTTATTTTAATAGGGTTTAATCCTGTGATGCCGGTCACAGCCGTTTCCAATTTTAGTTAACAACTTATGATCCGAATCTCGCTGTGTCGGCGATTCCGCTTGTCGCCACACGTTGATAATGCCTTTCTCGCCGACTGTCACCAAGCTACCACTCTGCAAAATCGAGAATACGAGGTTGTTATCAATAATTCTCCAAGTTGAAATAATTCCTTAATCTACTAATTTACCTTTTCATGGATCCAGCTGTCCCGTACTATTTGTTTGTTCCCTATAATTTCGTAACACGTTTCCAAACAATTCTCCCTAATACTCAAACATCTTAGATTTTCCCTGGAAAAATAAAAAAAAATACGAACGTTATATATTGTAATAAAACATTTTATATTCTATGTTAATACATTATTTAAAATAAATAAGAAATTACTCCTTGCAGCAATACTATACGATCAACTAAATTCCAATAATCTAAAAAAATTCTAATTGTTTTGAACAGAGTATAAGTACATTTATTATATATTTCAAATTAATACCTTGTAACTGTACTAGAACCCGCCAGCAGGAATGGTTGTCCAAACACATTTGTCGTGTGGAATTTCACTAAGTAACAATTATCAGGATCATCCTTCTGCAATAAATAGAATTCTTCAAGATTATTCTTTGAGAAAAGTGATAAACGATAAACAGTGATATGATTATAAAAACCATGCATACCCGCGATACTGCTAAATGACTGCGCGCGAATGTTTCATACGCACAAGCACCTTCGCATTCCCATAATTGCAAATGTGTATGTGTCGTACACCATAGAGAATCATCGGTTAACCAACCTAGCCTGTCCTAAAAAGAAAAGCTGTTTTGATTACCAAGATAGTTCATATTGTCACGTTATACAAAACAACATAGGTGATTTTCTCACCACTGACGACTCGGTATTTAACGAGGATGTCAAGGCCAAATCTTCCGAGGATTGCATCAGGTCGAATATATTCATCAGACCGTCAGTGCTACCCGATGCCAAAACATTCCGCTTGGTGGGATGAAAGGTCAGACAAGTGACGTCATCCATATGCGATTCCCAATATCCACCAAGGAGATTGTTTTTATTTCCTATTTTTGAACCACTTTGCCTTATGTCCCAAAATAGAATAAACGCATCTCCACCGGTGTGCTCCGTCCCACCGGCTACGAGCCTTTCATCGCAGCTGAGGTCAAAGCTAGCCAAAGGCTTTGTTTTGCCATCTTCCGTACCATCTGTAAATGTTGAAACGTGACTAGAATTTTTATCGATGAGTAAATTATGTTCACGGTTGTTGGGACCGTTGGGACTGACAGTTACCTTTGAATTCTGCCACGACCTTTCCTTTAGCACGCAAATCACACGCTGTAATTAGCCCGTCGTTAGTCGCGATATATAATATATTTTTAGAAGTGGGACTGAACTTAACTCCCACGATGGGTGCTTGATTATGGTCCAGGGTAATCATTCGGCTCGTGGACTCGCCAACAGAATATATCACGCACGAATGGTCCGACAGTCCTGCTCCAATTGTAAATTCTGGCTCACTATATATAACAAACGATTTATATAAAAATAAAATTAATACATGTGGTTGGAAAATATCATATCACTTCGTGTCAAGTACAAAGTTATAATAATAAGATATAATAATAAGTAGATATTCCAAACTGCCAAAATATTTAAACAATGATATTAGTAAACAGTAAAAATTACTGAAAATGATATTATTGGGCATACACATTTAGATAACAAAAAAATACATTTAGAAAATTATATTTTATTGTAATAAAAAAAAATAGAATACACAAACACAACAGTGTTCTATATATTAAAAGTTAGATTAGTTTCTCGCGCAATAGCAGAAACATAATTGAAGCACATGTGTGATGTGTGTCACATTTTTGCGCAGATCTGACAGGAAATGTTCCATAAGGAAACATAGAACTTGCCTTTGAGTTCCACAGACGGAGAGGATGTAGTTCTGATCGTGCGACACCGTCTCTTCTAGCGACAGCGTCAGCTCGACCTTCTTGCCGACCATTTCGTCGCCCTGTCCGCGCGTTCCTGCGTCGTTCTTGACGTTCAGCCTCTTCAGGGATTCGGTTACTCTCGACATACTCTCCCGTTTCGCGCGTTTCAAGTTGACAGTGTTGACACGCAGACTGAGTTTGAGGTTAGCTCGACCATGCGCGGTGTCGGCACGAAGTATGAGGGTGATGGTGATGTTCAGTGATGTTATTGCACGCCCCTCTCTTTCTTCCTCTTCTCAAGTGACGTTTTCATTGAAATTCATGACGCTCGTGACGCGTTCAATAAGCATCGGCCTTTAAACTGACAACGCCAGTAGAAGGTGGAAGAACTCCCAGAAGACCCGCGAAAGGAGTACCGTGTTTACGTTACGCAGGTCACAAGTTTCAAATCACTCCTGACGAAACGGACAACGTTTGCGCGATAATAACGCGAGTATAGTACGTGGGATTTTAGTGAAACCGAGAATTTTACGCTCCGAGAGATGAACGGGATGCAGGCAAAAATTGTTACGTGGACGGAACTGATACAGTCGGAGAAACTGCGGGAGGTGTTGGAGGATGTTCAGGTACGCTCTTTTCCGTTAGAAATAATATTTCCTTATTTGCGAGCGCGAATCTCATTGTTGATATATCTTCCAGATGACTATCCGCGTCCGACCGGACAGCAAGCTGAACGACGGTATATTTAGATTGTTATTACGCTTATGTCGCGTGGCGGACAAATGTAATAAGCAGAACTGCGAGACCGGGAGAGATATCGCCAAATTAGCCAAATTGCTTTGCTCATTGTTGATCGAGGTACCTGATGACAACAACTTCGTCAAAGCTCTGTTCAAAATTGTTCACTGCTTAATTACTTTTAATCTGTACGAGGACGCGGCGGAGATATGTGGTTATTTGCAACCTGGCAATTTGTACAATCCTCAAGACGACACCAGGAATCTTCTGATAAAAGTGTTGTCCTTATGGCGTGTCTTAGTTAACGACATATATCTCACTCTTACGAATAAATCTTTGAACTTAGAGAGTTATAATAAACTGAAAAGTGTCATAAAGCACGAAATGAAAATGACGCAGATAGCATATAAAGATTATACGAACCATTTGATTGTAGAGATGAGCAAACATTTAGATAGAATATCAGCTACTGATAAAGGCAAGGAATATTTTGATGATTTTTGTAAATTTACATTGAAGTACTTGTCAGGAGTGCAGTTATATTTAGACAAAGATGAGAAATACATAATATATTGTCGTATACTTTGCATCATATGTCGTGTGATATGTAGGACAGTTAATGCAACTGGTATTAAATCTACGATAAAAACGTTAGATGAATTATGTAGTTATTTCGAGACTCTCCTGGCGAAAGACGAGGAATGCTGCCAGTGCTTTCGACAATTTCGAAGCTTGTGTACGAGTCTTTTAGTGCCAATGGAAAATCTTGTCGATAGTGCCAAAAATATAGAAAATATTATTTATCATAACTTAAACATCGCGCAGAAGTACGGATATGAGGGAGGTCTTAAATGGAATGCAATCAGTATTATGGAGATAGTTGAGCCCACGTTCACTTACTGGGAAAAATGTGTGGAAACTGACAAGCACATGCTCGATCGTTTGCTTGACACTGGCATCTTCCCAAAACTAATGAATTTATTCATACATATGCATGCAGATGAGTTTTACAACAAGCAAGTGTCGATCAAATGCAAGTGGTGCCTGGACAAACAGTGTACAGTTAAGAGGGATTTATACAATGCTATAGCGATGAAATGTAAATGCGTCAGTTTAGCGTGTAAATTTCCTGTTAAAACTTTGCCAGCAGAAGTGTGCGCTGTTACTCGAAAAATCTTGGAGCAAAACGTTGAATTGATTATTCGTGAAATGAAGGAAAGCGAATGTAAGCGCTGGACACAATCGTGGAATATTTGTCGTAATTTAATTTATAATATAGGCGTACTGTCCGAACACGTATACGAGGAAAGCGTGAATACTTTTTCCTTTTTATGTACTTGTATCTTTCAAATCGAAGGAATCGAATCAAGCTCTATGGATCTTGAAAATTCCAAAAATCTTGAAAATGTTCTTTCTTTTGCATTGCGCAGATTAAGCGTTGTGCATTATAGAAACAATATGTATAGGAAAGCTGTGACTGTGTGTGCATTGAATGGCCTGTTAACTTTTAATCAGTCGAACACAAAAGCTTTTCACACATGGATAAATATTAAGAAAAATGCTCCCGAAGATGTTGCAAACTTAACTATGCTGAAGTGCTTGACAAATGATAAAGACGAGATAAAGAATGAACTGGGATTTTCAATTGATATTTCCAAATATGACTTGACTGCCTTGTGTTTGAGGGAGGCAACAATTTTGTTGGAAGAACAGATCACATTTACAAATGGCGTGGCTGCAGTTCTGGAAAAACTTAAGAAGCTACAGCCAAGTAATCAGTATGCACACACGGTGCAGTTATTAGGATATTATTTTTTAGGTTTGAACTATGACAGCTCTATTCTAAAATATCATGAGCAAGCTATACGCGATTTGAAGCAAAATAAGTCGAATTCTGTGGCTGTTCAGTGCTTGAAAGCTAATTTAAGCCTTTTTATGTTTGCGGAGGAGTTGCATATTATGAATAAGGAAACTCACTTGGAAATGGAAAATACAAAATTTGCTCTATGTGCCCCCAAGCTACGAGAACTAGCCGAAACCAAATCTCCGAATGTAATTCCTGGTTATACTATGATAAACGTTAAAAAGGATACCAACCTTATGTTGTGTCTACAAAAGAGTTTGAAGAATTGGAAGCAATTGTTTAAATACCATTTTGTAAGTTATGGAGACTATTTATTGCATTAAGCTATTATTAGAAGCTCTGCAGTTCAGTAATTGTATAAAAATATTTTATTGTCAATAGAAAAAAATTGTCAAGGATTGGAAACCTAAACTTATACTTCGCATGCTGATAACAGCTGGTGAATATGCCCGGTTATATCGGTATGAAGATTGCGAAGCTGAAATATGGACATTGGCATATAAGTTAGCATCAGAAATAAACGATCATGCAATTATTTATAGTATGTTAAATTATTTATTATAATGATTAAGAAAAAAGTATGTTTTATGGATAAGTTAATATAAATCCTTTTACAGTTACAGGTCGTTGCATATCATTGAGACAAATCAATTATGATTGGATTACTACTGCTAAAGAATATGTTAGAAAATACAGAGATTCTGAGGACGAAGATGTAATTGGTGCCATTGCTATCTTTTGGATAAGTTTAGCGGATCTCTATTTTGAATGTGGAAAGGTAAGAAAATAGTCTAAAACACGGAAATATTTTATCTAATATACAATACATATATAAAATTTTCTGTTATCTTTATTTTTTATTTTATTTTTTTTTTAGTTTGATGACGCTAAGCAATTACTTACTGAAGCTAGAAATCTTCCAGGAATTTCATTTCTTGCTAATAAATCCGTGTATCTGTTAAGTTTAGATGTTATTATACGCAACAGCCATTTTTATATTGTGGAACATGAGGATTATAACTTGTACATTGAGGAAAATCGGCTTACAGCGAGGAGCTTAAATCAAGATCTGTTGACGAAAAAATGTAATTATAGTTTATGAAGCCACTTTTCTATTCTATTTAATCCTAATATAAAGCTACAATTCAATATCAATTTATATATGTGTAAAATTACCCGACTATTTACAAGCGATCTGTTTCAGGGACAAATCAAGTGACATATCTTTTCAGTTACGATGTACTTTTTACTACTGGAGTTAATTTATCCTTAAGAATAAACAGTCTATTATCTTTTCGTGGTATTAGCCCGGATTTAGTGCGACTCTTAAAGTCAGCACAGAGCTTAAATGCGATGCTACGTACTGCCGAACTATTGAAATCGCTTTGTTATATTGATCTGTCACGTTTACAACTGGACGATTGCGAGGTAAAGCTGCAGGGCCTCGAGCACATGTTGAACATCGAGACGTTTCAGTTGTCGATGGAGTCCAAGTCCGTTGAAGCACCATTCACTTATCTCGCAGTGACTCCCACGAAGATCGGAGATCCTGTCAGAGATATGTCGCAGTATGGCGCTTCCCCAGAGCTCGGGAAGAAAGTGTTTGACTTGCCGAAATTCACATTGCACACAGATTGCGACTGCTACAAGTGCGGCAACGTTTCGTATCAGTACATGGTATTTGCCACCACTTACATCAGAGCGCAGCTATATGCCTTGCAAAATCACACCGCGGCAGCGCTCGACCACTTCCACGGCGCTTTTGAAATAAGGCGGAAACTATTCGAAGAAGAAAAATCAGTTCTGCCTGAAAACTGGCCTTGTGACGAAATCGGTGTGAAGCGATTTTCTTGGCAAATACGTTTCTACATTATCGATTATATACAGTTATTGATCGATTTCTGTTACTTTCTGAAAACAAAGGTAGCATCGAGACAAAAGGATGCGTTTGATATTACCAATTTAGCGATCAATATATGCTGCAAGTATACATTAGAGAGACATCCCGTCTATAAAACGGCTAAGGAATTAGCATTTGACAATGAATTCGAACTGGTATTAGAGTCTTCAGACTTCAGTTCAAGTATGTACTTTTTAACATATGGCCTTTTTTCAGGACAAATTTCAGATAAGATTTTTATATTTATGTGATAATCTTTGTTGCAGAGTTTATGGTTCCGCAGCCACATGACATTGATACAAGTGACCACGTAAAAATCCCGTTTGATCCAACCATTTGTGTCACGCCATCCGTTCGGAATCAACGTGCCAAGAAACCTGCTTCAATTCGACGTAGAAAGAACCCAGTAGCTTTGAAGATAACTAAAGTTAATATGATTTGGAATGATGATGAAGACAAAAATCAATGATTATTATTTATAAAGTATAATAAAAAAGAAGTTCAAACCCTGAATTTAATTTCCATCGATTCGAAATAATTTATAAGCATGTAAACCCTACATTTTTTAAATACAATATAATATAATACAATAAGATGCATCTTCGATTATTTATAAAATGGACTTTTATTTAAAAATAATTATTTTGTTATGCTATGGAATATACGCAGTAGTTTTTTGTCAAAACTATCTGCATCTTACAAAATTCTATACAACAAATTACTACTATAGATGGTTTCTACATTAATACAACGTTTTTACGATGGTTTTTCTTTTTGGCACTTTCTGACACTGGATCTTGTCATTCTTGTCGTTCTTAACCGAGTTCTTCATCATTTACAAGTATTTTAGGACATTTACTTCGTAAATTTTTAGGTTCATTCACTGTGTCCGCGATTTCTATACTTTCTTTCAATGTTCTAGTCTTAAAGAATTTTCTTTCGTTATGTATTTCTGAAATCTGGTTTTCTGATTTATTAACTTTTTCACGTGTTTTTTTGTCGGCGCAGAAGAATCGTTATTTTCATTTGTCTTTTCTTTTATTGCCATGTGCCATGTCTTTCAGTAACTCTATGGTTTGATCTATATTTTAATTATAATCAGCGACTGTCAATTGCTTCGTATCTTTAATGCTTTTTCTTGTCTTTGATTTAATTTTGAGATTCCCTACATTTTCTATTAATTTATATATCAATATTTTCTATCGTAGCAGGTAAATCAGTCTTGTCTACCAAGTTCATCAAACTCTTCGATATATCTGGAACTAAAGACGTCACTTTAATCATAACGTCTCTTGTTGATTTCTTTTGCGTACTGTTTCTAGTTTCAATCAAATTTTCTAATTTTTTTGTCTCTTTCGACACAGAGTCTTCCATATTTAAACATTTTAAACTAGCTACGTCATCCGCCAAGTCTTCCTCCAAAATTTTTCTTCTCACTAAATTTGTACGCGACTTGATTTTTCTATTCGAATACGTAGGTGGTGGTGATAAACTATCGTCATCTGATATTATATTGTATTTAAAAAATGTAGGGTTTACGTGCTTATAAATTATTTCAAATGGATGGAAATTAAATTCAGGGTTTGAACTTCTTTTTTATTATACTTTATAAATAATCATTGATTTTGTTTCATGCAAATACTTTATGAACTGTGTTGACACTATATTTAGTATATTTTATGCTTTTATATTCTTATATATTTATTATTCTTAAAATAAATATCACACAAGTCTTTAGTATAATAACCTAGACATTAATTATTGTAGATTTGAAACAAATATTAGCGATTAGAAATAAGAAATTAGGAATAAAGCTGGTGTAACATTAATTCACGGCTTTCGATAGGTTAAAAATCTATTGTGTGTGTTATTCCGTTTCCGTTGCCGATCAATTTTTCATTGTGCATCCAACTTTATTCTTGATTCTAGTCCTAATCGCTAATATCTATTCCTTGTTCCTTAAATTTTTTATTGTGCGGAGGCCGTTAGAGGGACTCTGTATTTTAATATTTTTAATATTCGATTTTTATTTAAAACTGCGATTTTATCATCCGGATAACATATTGTTATCATCCGGATTTAATTGTTCATGCAAATGATAATGTATATTGTAGAAAAAATTGTAGTTTTGCAGCAATACGTGATGTTATTGCGTCGTAAATATGCATTTTTATTTGTTAAATAATGTCGGGGATTGCAGAACAATTTATATCGATAGTCGATACCATCGAAGATCGCGGCCATTCTTATAATTATTCCCGGGTTTCAGGGGTCCCTCTTGATAATCACGGTGATAAGTTTGCACAATATGCATTACGCGCTGTCACTTTGCTGCTTCAATTTTTGAACACTATAAAAGATGTATTATTATACAAACATAAGCAAGAAGGAAGTGTCAGAATCTGCAGATACTATACTCAAATTAAATGCACAAAAGTTTTTTTTCAATACGATTATTGTATTATACTTTACATTTGTCGTTTATATACATACATATGTACTATAAGCGGAATCTTGGAAATTGTGGAAAATATTTGATACGTACAAGTGATACAAATATATTTGAACTTGTGAGTTGTTGTAAAACTCTCTATGTTAGAAGGACAATATCATACGTAAATTTTTTTTGCTTATGAATGGAAATGGAATTGCAAATTAATTCATAATATTATATACGGTTACTGGAACTAAATTCATATATATTTGAACAAGTAATAGTGAAATTTATGCATATTAATTTATGCATAAATTTTAAAACGCGTGAAAAATGGTAATTATGACTTGTGTAAGACGAGAATTTTGAATTAAAATTAAAATTGAAGGTTACTTAAAATGATACGTATTACAAAGAATATGATATCTTGTTATATCTATATAATTTATATATTTATATTGACATACTGTATTTTTAATTTAATTTGCCAAAGTTTTATTAACTGGCAATGCTAAATAAACTGATCTATATAATCAAATCAAACATCTGCGTGATTAAATATTGATTAAGAAAAAGTTAATTTTGAATTTGTCAGAAAGTCATTAGAAAATCCAGACGATACTGAAGAATAGGATTAAATGATATTCTTCGAGAAGGGAAGAGAATGAGTAATACGAGTATACACATACACAGAGAGTTCAGAGAATGGCAACAATATATTTTATTGTGCAGTCTGGCACGTGAACACAGTGACATACGATCGCTGAGTCTCATAGAATAGAAAAGGAAAAAGATGGCTTGAGCGCCGTTGCGCGCTGTATTGCCAGGCAAGTACACTTGCAAAGGGAGGAAACACGAGCGCGGTTGTCACGAGTCTCTCTCTCTCTCTCCCTCCTCCCCCCCTCTTTCTCTCTCCTCTCTTAGAGGTGATAACTCTTATATTCGTAGGCATCTACAGGCAGGGCGTTTATTAAACCGAGCGGTTCGTCATCATGCAAAGAGGCTGGGTGATTTGCCGCTGCAGCCGCGGCCGCGGTATTAGCCGCGTGTGCGGCCGCGGCTGCGGCATTGCTCTGTGCAGCTTGAGCGGCGTTAGCGGCTTTTTGCGCTGCCGCCTGAGTCGTTTCAAAGTCCAAACGTGCTGCCGCGAGTTGCTCGGCGATCGCCTCAGCACGTGCCTTAGCCTGGCCCACCATCGTCGTTTGCGCCGCCAGCTCGGCTGCAGCCTCGGCTGCCGCTTGTGCAGCATGTTCGGCAGTCGCCTGTGCGGCGTTCAACGCCGTGGTGATGACCTGCACTTGGTGCATCGCCTGTTGCGCTGAGTTTTTCGCAGATGAGGCCGCCCGTTGAGCTTGTTGCAATTGTTGCTTTTCACCGTCCACCGCTACATGTGCGTCCCTCGACTGCTGTTCTAGACCCATCACTATAATTTGCTTGCCGGCTAAGGCTGCAGCGGCAGTTGCCGCGGATTGTGCTGCCGCTTGAGCCAGAGTGTTTTTGGCTACGTATGCTGCCTGTCCAGCGGCCGATGGTTGTTGATTCAATTGTGTGTGAGCTTGGTCAGCGGCTCCTGCAATCAGGACACAAAAATTGTGTCAAAAGTAAAAGAAAAAACTATATTTTATATGCCCATTATTCGCCCTCCCCCTCTCTCTCTCTCTCTCTCTCTCTCTCTCTCTCTCTTTCTACCCGTTATATTTTTATCACAATGAGAAAAAGCAAAGGATCATTGACCGGTTTAAACACAAGAAACGTATCTAACCTTTCGCTATACTGGCCAAAGGGCCACCCACGCTGTAACCAGGTCGGATAAGATGACTCGAACGATGACCACTCGCAGCGACTGCTACGACAGGCGCAGCTTCAACATAATGAGTATTTGACTCGATCAAACCTAACGGTGCGCTATGACCTGCGTACTCAAATTCATAACCGTCGATCACTTCCTGATCGTGAATCTGCTTTTTAGATTTGCCGCAGTGCACGAAAGTCACGTAAGCCAGAAACATCAACAAGATCTTCATGTTGAAACGTTAAATTTTAGTTGTGGCTAATGAATATCTGTAAAAACCAAGAAAACAAAGCTGAAATTAATTTTCTATTAAAAAGAATGTAATATACACGACATATAATTATCGAATTTTATTTATCACTGCATTTTGTTGTTTAACATGCTTAACATATTAGAGTCTCTTGAATTAGTTTCTATAACGCAAATAAATGGATTCCATTTGCAACATATCATTTATTTCTGCGTAGGGGAGATCGGGGACATTGGGATATTATAGAAACATCCCAAATTGTTGACTACAATTTAAGTAACGCCTTAAAAAACTACCTCCCTTAAAACTTTCATCAAAACTAGCAATGCTCGAAAAGTACACTTTTTCTGGATCAAAATTAACATTTTGGTACTAATTTATTTATTTTTTATAAAGTTTATGAAAACGGGCAAAATGGGAATGATTTTTTAAAAATACTTATAAATACGCTAATCTAATATGTCTTACTTTCAGTGGTATGTATGATTATCACAGATTATCGGGTTTCATAGCTTCAAAACTACAGTATATTCCAAAGATGATAAAGTGCTATTTTACTATCGATTTCTTGCCAAAGATCTAGTGTGATTTTTTTAAAGTAGTTTTATGTCTCATAATAATAAAAAAAGAATAATAGATATTTTATTTTTGGATATATAATAAAATTAACGATTTTCTATTCAAATAGTTGCTACATGGACGGTAATTACATAACTGTCCATGAAACTTTGGAAATAGCTGTAACAAGAGTTGCATATTACAATAGAATACTCTTTTATGCTATTTTCCGAATCGAATTTTGGCCACTTTTTTAGGCTTGCCAGCCCATAGTTCGCAACAATGAACGTGTGTCGCACAATTCTTAGACAATACTTTTTCTTTCGCAGGTCCAACATATAACTATATCTCTGTTAGTATCTCTATTTTATCTCACGAACTAACAGGGGGGGTGATACTCGATCATGATACTCGAAATCAAGTCACGTTTCGATTACGTAAAATATTACAGGACATGGCGTACAAAAGGAAAAGGAGTAGTATCAATAGATCGGATCCGACTATGAAATCAGTCAAGCGTTTACGCAAAACTACGAATGATACGTGCAAAGAAAATTTTGCATAGACCACAAACACGTGCGCGCGCACATACGCATACTTTTATTTAATAAAAGGCGATTATTTCTTTAAGAGAGATTCTTTCTTTATTTATTATCGTATCTCAAGGTATGTACTATATATCTGGAAAATGTCTGGAAATCTCAAAAGTGCAATGCGGCGCGCGACGCGGCGGTGCGTTTCAGACATCATCTATACTAGTCTGGTTTCGTAATTGGTTTTTCTCCATACAAGGCTTGTTTCTTTGAGAATGAAAATTTCTTCCGAGTCTGGTCAACGACGTGCATGACTGCTTGCGATAAGCTTGATTGATTGCTTCGAATCGATTCAGGTATGAAAAAAAGAGAACCATTGTCGCGCGACGATGATACGGTGTTGTATAATAATTGAACGCGCCGCAAACTGCTGAATGGATCGAATGATCGGAGAAAGCGACGCGTAAAAAATCTGACGCAACCGTAAAAGTAATCGCTATGCCGATATGATAATTCACTCTGTAAATAAGTCTTTTTTTTTAATATTTTGCGAAAAAACTTTTACTTATTGTTAGTAATATAATCTCATAGAGACATTGGCCATCAGTCGACAAGATGAAATGGGAAAAGAAAATTTTTATGGGAAAAAAATTTAATTCCTTTTTATAACAAGGGATATACCTACGTTGATCAGGTTTGATTAGTCTAAATTAACATATATGAAGTGCATTTGCGATCGACAAGACTCGAATTGAGATTATACTGACTTGACACATACGTGCCCGTGACGCATGCACCGCCTTTCCAAATGTCGCAACTATGCATCGCGATCGTTCAAAATCGGAAATCCGGTTTCGTCTCGCTCTGAAAAGCGCTTGTACACGTCACTCGTGTCATGGGGAATTTATCTCATACGAAACCTGAATCTACCAATGAAAATATGTATAACCACAGGTAATCACAGCTAGTCGTAATCGAAGTTGTTTGTTTGCGACCATGACGAGAATTTAAATTTGCGCTAATTAATAAAGTTTAATATCGAGTTTAAACGGTATATTTATAATACACATACAAACACACATCTATAAGAAAGTATGTGTGTGTGTGTGTGTGAGCGTGCGCGCGCGGGCGCATATGCGTGTATCTATGTCAATGCTACCATTTTTTATACTTTTGTCCCTGTAGTAAAGTATTTTTTTCCATAGTTACACATCTCCATATTACGGAGGTATTTTAATTACGACACAGCTTTGCATAAGCTAAAAATCGATGCCCTTGATAGCACAATCAAGCGTGTGAAGTTTGAACTGTGGAAGGACGTTAATTCTTTTCTGCAGATGAATTGTTTCTTCTTTCTTTCTTTCACAAAACACACACATACAGTCATGTAAGCGCGCGCACACACAAAGTGAATGATGGTTAAAAATTTAATTATTAACAAAAGTTCAAAACTGATTTATATGTAAATTATATAACAATTTACGTAACCGATATAAAATTATATTGTACACATTATAAATAATAAAGTTAGCAGAATTAATTGCATTGTATTGGAATAACTTATTAATGAAAAGTACCAAAGCAGCTCTTGCATTTCTGTATTGTGTAAGAAAAAGAATATCTATTTCTATTAAAGATTCAACAAATTTTTAAAAAGTATTAAATATGTCAGCAATTTTAGAAGAATATTAACAATAAGTAATTCTAATACTAGCGAGATTACTAGCAAATGTGTGTGTTATTTTATAGATTTTTTATTTAATCTACAGAGTAACATTTTATCTGTTAAAATAACAAGAGGATAAAATAATTACGTAAAAAATTCAATAAGAAATTTAGCATTATAATTGAATCCTCTTCTAAATATAATTAAATAATTAATCATTAGTAACAGATTTATTATTGATAGTCTTATTTATTACATTAATGATTAATACAACAATAATTACATTGGTATGAGTTGTTTGTATGAAAAGTTGAATACGAGAAAAAACAAGCGACGTCAATAATGCATACAATCGACCTAGAAACTGTCTTGTCCTAACAATTCGAAAATTATTTCGGATAAAGAAAGGAAGAAAAAGAATATTTGATTTAATTTTGTAACAAAACGTGTAAATTATTACAGACAATATAATTACCGAAGAAAATTGAAAATTAATAACTCCTCCTCTCAATGCAGCTAGTAAAAATGAACTTAGATCAACTTTTTTTATCATGTCCACAATTTATAACTATCTCGCTGCGTATAATAATATATTTGGTTAATTGAGCTGCTTGCCCAGTTAATAATAATTGTTTATAATAATCGATATAAATACATCATAAAAATTTCAAAAATATATAAAGAAATCATGTTTTGTAATTTATCCGATAAAAGGCAATTTTGCAAGATTAATTCTAATTAAAGATATAAAAAAGAGAAGAAAATTTAGAGAAAATGTAAGAAACGTAAGAAAACGAACGTTAATGTAGGAAAATGAAAGAAGGAAGTGTCAATTACGTCACAAAAATATTTTTTATCAAAATTTAAAGAGATATGCTAAAATTTACTATACATTTCTCGAATTGAATCAGAGACGGAATGTAGCTTATGTCACGAAGAAGGTGAAAGAAAACATTTTTCATACAGATAGCTAAAATATGCTATGTGCGAACACGAATACATTATAATTGTCTGTGCATACGTATTTTGATTATACAAGCAAGTCTGACAAAGTATCTCCTTGATTACGAAAAGAATTTAAAATAAACCTTTATTATAAACCTTATAAACATATAAAAAATGTACGTTATTTATTATATTTAAAAATTAAAAAAAGACTGTATGTGATACTATGAATTTTTTTAAAATTACTCTTGCAATAATATTTATTTCGAGTTTTATGTTATTTTCGAGCAAACGCAGAAAGAGATTTCTTGAGAGTAATAGTGAAGAGAATTTCTATACTTACTCTTGACAGTTGTGCCAGTCAAGCGTTTAGAGAATAGGAGCTGTCCTTGCTCGAAGAAGGAGTTGAGAACTGATACCAGTTACTCGTTCATCGGAGCTCTTATAGCTCCTGTCTGGAGCTAATCCAGCTAATCTATAGTCACGGAAGGGATTGCAGACGTTCAAAATAGCGCCCTGCCAATATTTGTTTCCGCCTATTATGTTACATTCTTCATATTTCTCTCTCTCTCTCTCTCTCTCTCATTCCTTTATTGATCAAAGAGAAAAAAAACTTCAATTTCCAATTAATTAATTTTTGTTTATTATTATGACGAATATTACACTGTATGCTTAGAGTAAAAGATCACATTCAATACAATTAAAAAAACAAGTTTGATATCATATTAATATGTTATTTAAGATCCACATAACAAATTGGTGAATAGGAATGATATTTTAATGTTATTTTGTTTAAAGTTTTATCTAAAAAAGAGATTTAATTGAGATTGACGTATATTGACATTATTTAAATAAAATTATTGAAAAAAGAGATATTTTTATACCTTCATTTTCTCGTTCTCCCAAGACGCATACATATTTATGCATACAATTCCTTGCAATCAATAAAAACATCATAAATCACGCGCGCGAATTTATGTATGTATGTGTGCGTTTCTGAAGAATTCATTGAAATTTAGACTTCTTATGATTTTCTACAATTGCGAAACATTATTGTAGCTTATTTGTAGAAAATAGATTGCGTGGTTAGATATCGATTTCTATCTGCGCGATTCCTTGTGGGATTAAGGAAGTGTTGATTACATAAAAGTGTAAAAAGAGTACAAATCATGCGAATTTTCTCTTTCGAAGACGCTCAAAAATATCGGCCAAGCACGCGATGATATTTTGGAAAAAATACATATAATTTTTTAGACATTTTAGAATTGTATTAAATTTTATTTTTGAGTGTTTACTTCTATCAAGTATGTATGTATGTATGTATGTATATACATACATACATATAAAAACACTAAGAATATAACATATATAACTTCACATAACAATATCATCAAATTATCGAAAAAAAAGCGCTAATCGTTTATCCGTTTTCGTCATCAAATCAAAACATATGGTGCGACTTTATGTCGCATTTTAAAATGATTTTTTGATGAGTACGACGTGCATTTACTCATTATAATGAATATTTCTCATGTCCTTTACATCAGTGAGTGCGAGCTATATGACTAATTATTGACATCATTTTACACTGAACAATTGACATTTCTATTCTAACCAAAATGCCGTTTTCCAGTCATAGTGATGTTCGCAATATCCGATTGTGGACGGATTCATAAAGCCTCGATTAGTGCGGTAAGTTAATACATTTTTTTATTTGTTAAAAGTTTCTATATAATATAATTCTATATAACATCAATCAGATTTGTATAATTGCAACTTTTCAATAATATCGTAATATTATTGATGCTCTATCATTGCATTTGATATTATGGGAATATACAATTGATAATTGAGTCTTGATATTTCTGTTTCTTGATTAAAAATGATACATATATCATTGAACTGTGTAAACTACATACTGTTGAACTGTGTCCTCCCCCCTCTCTCTCTCTTTCTTATCCTTTTTTATTTTCTATTTATTTTCTATTTCAATGATAATGATAATAATAATAATAGATGATGATGATGATGATGATGATAATAAAAATAATAACGATAGCAGAATAATTAATATCGAAATTCGAATGAAAATTACAATTAATATTTTAATACAAGCATTTATTGTTAAAATACTGATACAGAAGACACGTCGATTATGATAGTATTGTTTCTCGAAAAAATTATAGAATCAAAGAGACACGCGTCATGCTGAAGGCACAAACTGTCGTGACAGTTTACCGAATACTTTACAGAAGAAAACTGTTGAAAAAACAAGCAATATCGCGCAGAAAGCAGCGCAGGAAGCAAAGGCCGCGTCCGAAGCGCAGAATATCGCTGGTCAGCAAGCAGCGCGTCAAGTACCTAATTTTATTATATATGTCATTATTCAAAAAGATGTTTTGCTAAGATGTCGAACGACAGTGGTGACGTGATTCGAAAATATTTCATTCACAATGCATTTTGCTTTTGTGATATTTCCCAGATACGAGACAATTTATTAAAAAATTAAAAGAACTAAGAGAATTAACCTTACTTTTTCAAATTTTCTTTTTCGTTTAATTCCGTTCGTTTAATATTTGTCAGATCTACATCTGTGTGCGTGCGTGCGTACGTGCGTGTACGGATATTATCTGATAAAACTTAAAACGCGTAAAATTGTCGTGGAATTAGCGGCATGCGAGCGATTTGCGCGAGCGTTTGTTAATTACATTTGTGCACGTGTGTTAAGATTGGTATTTTGTTAAAGAAATGCGCTACGTGTATATAAATATATTATATGTGTGTATATACACGTAATAGGTGAAGGCTCAACTGGCGGAGAAGGCGGTTCAAGCTGCGAAAGCTGCTGAGGTGGCCTTATCGGGTAAGGAAGCGATGGTCGAACATCTGCAAGAGGAAGTGAAGGAGGCACGATCGGTAGTTCGAGAAGAAACATCTTCTCTACAACAAGCACAGGTTAACGTGAACGCTGCGGTTCAAGCGGCACGGCAGTCACAAGATCAGGTATACGATAGGTAAAAAACAAGACATACAAAGGTATACAGGTCACAATACGAGTTAAATGCGAATAATATCTATGTAACATCGGCAGGATAAACGGTGACATTTTGCACTTTATCCTAACTTTTACATTGTTTAGTTAGATCACATACGATTTAATTGTAAGCCTTGATTTATGGATCTATTATTTATATTTAAACACTTTTTGCGGCTTTAGACTTTGACATTGGACTTGTGTAGTTGTTCATTTTTCCTCCCTTAATTTCCTTAATTTTTTTATATATTCTCTTCTTAGTTCTTCACCTATCATTGATTAACACTTACAATTACGTGAAACTGATGGAAACTAGTATACACGTACAACTGACTATATCGGTCATCATCGGCAGATCGTCGGCCTAATATTAGTTTGTGTATTATAAATATTACCGCTATATTTTGAACTACGCGTCAATTGCTACCCGGTTTTACAATTTAATGTGACCTTCTGCCACAGATGAGAACCATTAACTCGAATGTGATTAAATTGCGATCTTAATAATCAGTTTAATTATTATGTTAACAAGCATAGTGTCAAACCCTTCATTAGTGTAAAGAAATTTATTGCAAGAAATATCATTTGAACACTGTGAAGAAAGAGAGTTTACAACTCAATATACAAATTAATAAATATGTATTAGACATATGCATGGACAATCTGTTTGATAGGATTATCGAAATTGTCATATCAACTTATTCTGTGATAAGAGTTATACACATTACTTATATATCTATCCTATAACCTCGGTTGTCGCTTTCCTCTTAAAGAGCGATAAAAACTGTCTCTTTAATTATATTTATAATATTATATTTAAATGAAAAATAACTTTGTCATTCCTTTTCATCATCATCAGGTCTCACCACTACTCTGTACACATATCTATATCTATACCGATGTGTGTGTGTGTGTACAGAGCAGATGTCCGCTGTCTTTAGAAAACATTAAAGAAATTGCTTTCTTTAGTTTGTTAAATAAATGTCTTAAATATATAAGAATAGATTAAAATCACTCTCAGCAATCTGCTTTGTTTACCTCCTGGCTTACAGGTCTGTAAAACGCATTTATTATGCACAATTATGCTCAAGTCTATAAAGCGTTGATCTGGTGCAGCTTGAAGCGCTAACAATTTTCTGAAAATACAGCTGAAGACATTGACGAATGCAGTACGTACAGCCAAATCAAATGCGGCGAACGCGCAGGCGGTCGCTAGCGGAGCACAGAGATCGCTGCGAGAGAAAGAGGAGCTGCTAGAAGCGGCCAAGAGACGAGTGGACGAGCTATCGAATCAATTGCAAAGCGCTCGGCAAGATCTCGCGAACACGAATCGCGCAGCTGCCAAAGCCAACGCTGCTGCACACGAGGCGAAGGCGAATGCCGCTAGGAACAAAAGAAGATTGGCACATCTCAGAAAGATGCGTGCGACGCGTTTAGGTCAGGTGTAGCGCGAGTATTCTCTTGAGATACACGCGCCACGTCGCACATCGAGAATTATCAAATCATATATCAATTGTTCTCTCGCAAGATTAAAAGTAAAAATTAACTAATGTAGCCGTTAACTGAGCAAAGATTGATAAAAAATTCTTCGTACGTTTTCAAAAATAATAATAGTAATACGCCAACAATATGTGATATTGTCAATATATTGTATATGTAATATAAGAGTAATCTGATTAATCTATATATCTCCTTTCGTTCTTTATTTAATATTTTTAATAAGTACTTCCCCCTCCCCCATCCCGCGTATGTTTTGAGGGTATAATACAGAATATACTTCGTAAGGTGCAAATTCTTTAATTAGCAATTCCATTAATAAATATTTACACGTAAATACATTGTGATAGTATATAATACTCGCAATTCATGCGACATATATAGCGAATGTAAATATCATGACATTTTTAACACTGCGCGGACACCATGGACCATGGATCCGTGGGTCTTTTAAGGCACAGTCGATTTTTCATTTATATGATTCCCAATAGCTTCAGCTTCAGCGCTTGCGAAGCGAATTGCAACAGTGGCCGGCCTATGTAAGTATAGAAATCACTTTTTGAAACCTTAAAAATGATAAATAAATTTTTATAAATTTTTTGTAACACAGAAACGCGCTTTCAAAAACCCTTTAGACTTAAAAGTCCGAGAGGGAGGTGTCCGGGTGAGTAGGTACTCCAAAAACACGGAGTGTTAATTCCGCGCAGAGTTAATTATCTGTGCGGAAGTTTATACATATATAATTTGCGGAAAGGAGAACCTTTTTTGCGGCAGATAAATATTATATATTTCGAATCAAAATACAATAATTTTTCTCATGTATATTCGTAAATAATGATAAATTCAGTGAACATACGTTAATGATGATATTATAATTAAATGCCAAACCAAACACACAAAATTAACAAAACCAGTGACATCGCCGAAGAAGTCGTCGCCGCGCAGAAAGTTAAAACCGTCTATATAAGGATCAAATTGTGTCTCGATGAAAAACAGCCAGTCAGATATATAGTGCTAAAGTAGAATTATTCAATAGAAAAAAATGGTAATACACTATAATTTTTATTACAAAATTATGTAATATTGTATACATGCTGACATTTACATTGAAATCATGAATATCATGATATACAATATGTAGTTCACAAACTGAAGCGGGCGTCACGCTTCGGTTACCGCTTGCCTTTCTAGAACGCCGCAAATACATCCCGTCCGTACCTTTGTTCGCATGTTGTAATGTGTCACGAACGCAATGGAGTTGCGTACTCGTTATCTAATTTGAAAAGAAGTGCAGGAAAGAAAATGTACTTGAATTATCGATGCTCGTATACTTTGATCTCGATAACGAGTTATATTTTTTTAATTACGCAATTTTTCTCACGCGTGGCAAAAAGACTTTCTCTTTGAATCCTTGATTTGTAAATCCTTGATTTATTATTTAGTTTTTTCATAACTCGGCCGTCACATCGGTCGCTCGTTAATTCGTATTTTTATTATATCCAAGAAGATTGGTATACTACATAGACAATTAAATACGTCAACTTTTTAAAACTGTTTTAGGATTTGAAAACAAAAAGCTTCTCTTAAGATAAGGCTTCTACTGACTCGATTGCCAAGTCCACGTTGACATAGAGTTCCTCTTGGCAAAATTGTGAACTACAAGGCGTAAAAAATGACGTTAAAAAGCTAAATTATTCTTGCAACGTACAGCGCCATTTTTCCTTTCAATGTAGTGTTTTTATATTTAAAATAATTGTTATAATGTTAAAATATACCAAAGACTCCCATTTTGTTATAATTTAAAAAGTCGAAGCAAAAATTTATTTTAATTTGGCAGCTTGTTTTCATCCTTGATTAGATACAATTCAATTCGACATATACGAGTTATTTAGTAATTATCCAAACAAAAGAGAAGTTTTCGGCATATTTTACAAGTCTATTCTATCTATTCTAGATTACAAATGCTATTTTATTGAAAAACAGCTTTATTTTAATGTACGTTGCAAGAATTTTCATGATATATTTTCTCATTTCTGACGTCATCAATCCAAAATAGCTGCAGTGAGTGAACAGAAGCCTTGCAGACATTCTTACTGCGTTGTCTCATGAGATTTAATCGCAAGATGTTATCGAAAGCTAAACCAGCAAACACCAATTAACATGCAACTTACATGCAAGTTATAATTTCCTACTCAACAATATGTAAATGTAATATAACACACATGCAATGTGTGTAGCTGTTATTACGACAAATTCGATATTGTTGTCAATATTTAAACAATCATTTATAATTTCTAAAAAATACGCACGCACATCTGTAAAATGTAATAACAGTAATTTCAATAGTCATTAATAAACTAAAAAGAAATAAGAAAACTAATAAGAAGGAAGAAAGAAGATTGCAAATTACAATGCAGCACATATATAGCTGTTATTTTTTCTCCATTTAAGTCGAAATTGTTTAAGTCTCATTAATGAGATTAGATTTGATCCCGGATAAAAGGTTGATTTTTCTCGGGTCGCAACCTTTCTCACGTTAAGGAAATACTTTCACTTGAAATCCTTCGATTATACTTAAACGTGGTATTGTTACGCGATATTATCATGCGGATACTCTTTGTAGTCTGCAAGGCCAATTCGTTGTCCAAGGCATTCGTAAATAAATAATCTGGTAACGTGTAATATTTTTTTAATGTACCAAATATGCCATGCACGGCCCATTACCTTGGGCGGTTAACACCAACTGTATAATGATAGGCAATTAAGTTATAGGGCGTCAGCCACGTCAGGTAATAAGAAACGCGACCAATATGAATTAATTTTGATTGAATTTGATAAACAACCTATAATTAAATTTTCGTAAATAGAATACGGAAAAAATTTAGTTATTCAAAATTGTAAGTTAAATAATCTATTTTGTTAGAGAGAGAGAGAGAGAGAGAGAGAGAGAGAGAGAGAGAGAGAGGAAGGGGGGAGGAGAGTTGTTTATTTGATTATAATAAATGTAAATTTAATTTAAGTTTAAGTAAATTTCTAATGACCACGCGCGCGCATACACACACGCACGCACGTCTAATAGATGTGTGAATTAATTAATTGCAATTGCACGAAATAAATCGATTGACATAGGCATAGTGTCAGATATATGCATTACCTGGAAACGTTATTCTGAAAATTAGTTCCGTCTATACGGCCAGTCACTTCGTTGCTATTCAAAGCCATTCACCGCACCCGAGAATATTTAACGATGCCTGAGCAATGATAAGCGCGCGGGCACGGACACGAATTATATACCTAATACTCAGTTTAATCATAGATTCTATATTCTTATAATGCAAACGTATTATATGCTGATTATAGTGATTATACATGTACTATCGGTAGGTATGTTACCAATTTTATCATTCTATTATACATAAGGAGTCATTTCCTTTAATTACATCACGTTCTCTGTGAAATTTTAAATTATTAATCCTTATTTATAAAAATTTTTATTAGACATCATCCGCTATATCACTTTTTTCAAATAAATTTAAAAAATTGTTGGATTAGAAAAAATGTTTGAAATTTTTTATAAAATTTTATGTTAAAAGTTATTATTAGAAAAAATATAGCATTTAATAGAACTCAATTAAAATTTTTACCAATAAAAAAGTTGATTCGAGAATATATTGAAAAATATCGCGCACATGGCTTTGGAAAACTTTAAGGCTGTGCAATACCGTATTGCGAGAAAATCACTCTTTAAGTCCCGAACTTTTCCCGATAATGGTCAAAAGTTGATTCAATGTTTATCCCTTAGGTATATACCAATATGTTAAATGTAGCTTAAGTAAAGGTGATACACTAACACTGTCATCTAAAAGAAGGATTTTTCTTTGAAATACGGAAAAACTGATGTTGCCAATGTTGCTGAACACGCAAAATAGGCGCGGCGGTAGGTAAAACTACCGCAGAAGGTGCAATGTATAGAGAAAACTCGATATAAGAAGGAGAAATTGCTCGAGGAAGCAAAAAGAACGGAGTTGACGAGCTGCAAAAGCGTGTGCGGTGCCAGCCACAAATAAACTGATGAAAACGAAAAAGATTGGCACGACATGGATTCATCTATTATATTTATTTCTTTACTCCAAGATATTTTTAATAAACATATTATAGCAAATAACACAATAAGGAATAAGGAAAACAAATATCTACTGTATAAGTACTATTTCACAATAAGTGAAGTTTAAGAATAATTAATCAGTTTTGTATTTGTGCGAATATATTTTCCATCTTTAGATACATTATAAAGTATTATAGATTCGATATTTTCTATCTTTAAATATATTATAAAGTATTATTTTAGATAATATATAGATAAAGCATAATTTATTCTCCACGATCAGCATATATCATATTAAAAATTTTAATTTTAAATATACATGCAATTGTGAGGATTTCCACGTTTCAGCGTAATTTCTTTTAAATAAATTAACATGCAAATTGCAAATTATTAATTTCAGCCGATATTATACATTATTTTACCTACAGTCGGAAATTATAGTCCTCTTACAGTGATCGATTTGTGCTAGTATTTATTTATGACGAGATGGAGACATGTGCATGTTCCTACATAAACTGCTGTAAAACCCTAGTTTTTAGTTTTGGTAATTGAAAATTTAAAAAATTATAGCTAAAAAACGTCTGCTAAAAAAAACGAAAATAATTATAATCGCTATAATTTTTTAAATTTTCAATATTTTAATTTTTTCATGATTCTAGTTCAGACGATAGCCACACTCAAGTAGATTAAGAATTCTTTTGCTTTTTTGTTTCAGATAACTACAACGGCTGCAATCGTAAGCACCGTTTTTTCGCGGCGCTCCAAAAAAATGGCTGGCACGGGCTTTAATAACAAATATAAAATTTTGAAAAAATTTGTATGCAGAAAATTACATTCTATTCAGTAAATTTATTTTGTTAATAACTTTTTAATAAACAATGAGCGACAACTAAAACCCTTTGAAGAATATATGTGAAGGACAACATCATTGGAGGTGCCTCATCCCCTAAACAGGAGTTTTACCAATTTTAACATTTAAGAAAATGAAACGAAATGACATTAATAAGCGACTTAATATATACTTAATGCTAAATGCAATAAACAATGTACATATAGTGTTTATACAGAGCAACACGGACGTGCATTTTTCTTTTATCTAAAACGACAATATACTACATCTTTGTAAGACAGAAGATGAAATCGTTACATCTATGGAAAAAAGATCTTACTCGTACCTCTTCCTTTCTCTATTTCCTTTCCTGATCTACATATATATTTGAACTTGGTGCATTGTGTTGTGTAATTATAAATCAAAATTTTATGTGACATTGTACTATCCATGCGCGTAATTTGTTTATTTATACTGATATGGATCATATTATAAAATAAACTATTGTATTACACGCTATACCTACATACGATACAATGCGTTATGTATTATTCGCGCATTATATCATATACGCATTACGTATATACGTTTAAGGAGGAACAGACGGGCAAATTATTATGTTTATTATTTATGTTTATTATTAATGAAGGCTTATAATTTTACCATTATCAGTTGTTGTTGTTGATAAATAATTGATAAAAACTTTACAATATCTTAAATATTATGCCGCTGGATTTTGCAACAAAAACATGATAACGAGATGATCTAACGATTGTCGCGGCTTGGATCATCTTAATCTCAATTAATCGCATATGACGCATATCTCAATCGGAAAGGACAATAATAGTAATAATAAGAAGTAATAGTAAGAAAGGAAAAGAGACAGAAAGTCGACTATCCCGATCGTCTAGTGAAAGTGCTTGAAACACAATTCACGTGTGCGCTTCAACCTCCCCGAGTATATCACGAGGCGAACTCTTACCAACAGGCTCAGTATCATCTTCACCATCCTTCAACTTCCTCTGACCCGGTCTTTACGTAGTTTAATATACCGATTGTCTTGCGGTGTGCATTTTAAAGATATACTTTTTAGTCAGAACAGCAAAAGAAATTTAATTCTCTTCAAAATATTCTTTAGTAACCTTGTTCACAGACAAGGTGTACAAGGTGCGAATCTTTGAAGAGTATGTGTTTTATTTAAATGTAAAAAGTTGGGAGAAAACTTATCATAAACTTCCAAGGTATGCATTATTCATTATTCTATGTCTATCATTGTCTTTTCGTCGTTTATAACAAATACTTTTTTCGACAAGTTTATAAGAGATGTAATATAAATATTGAAATTAATTAATGTACATTACTTTTGTATCATATATACATATGCCTATATAATCTCGTGCGCAATTAAATTATTTTAAGTACAGGATTATTGAAAGATTATTAGTTAAAAATATATATGTTGTTTCTATATTATATAGAATTATAAATTAGATGAAATTGGATCAAAATCATTATCTCATCGGTTGTTTTATATAGTAAAATTATGTAATTGCTTTCGCAAGGACATTACTACGCCGACAAATTTATCATTAATCTTCCTTTAAAGTCATCCCTTTGTGATCTTATGTTGTAGAGAAATGTTAGAGAAACTTTCTTCTCTTCTCTTATGCCAACAGAAAATATCTTTTTCGTGCAATTTCTCTCACGTCAAAGTTTTTGGAGCTTTCGATCATTAACATAAAAAATAAAAATTTTCTTATTCTATTTTTTCTCGTAACGTCTCTTTTTGTTCTTTTTCTTCTTCCTTTTCTTCTCTACTTTTTTCTCAATGAGAATCGACACTTTTCTCTTCTCTATTAAGATTCATAACTTTACACAAGAATGTAAAATTTCATAACAATATAAATAACATTCTTTGATAACACATAAGTTTTCGAGAAGCTGTGGCGTACCAAACGAGTTATAAAATGTTATAAAAGGTGCAGTGCATTTGTGTGCGAGGTCAAAATAACTGTTTAACGTAAATTCTTGGTAAAAAAATAGACAAATATTAGTGGCAAATAAATATAATAAAAAGCTTTCGCAGATACAATTCTCTCAACGTAATTTCTCTCAAAATGAGATAGAATTGAATTTATTGGTACGAAAGCCGAACTAATATAAGTCGTTTGCATGATTAATGTACTCGATCATTTCCCTCGGCAATTTTATTTATTGTTTGCCACGAGTTAACATTTCATTATCGCGGTCCCGAGACTCCAGTCGGTGCTCAATTAGAGACTGTAGTAATTAGAAATTAAAACAACTTTTCTCAACTATTTTTTTTTCCACGCGTAAAGCAGATTCAATCACGAATATGTGCTCATAGCCTAATAGTTGCGGTAATCGAGCGATTGCTTTTAATTACGTTTATGCTTGTGAGTTAACTCAATTCATTGTTATTGTCATGCACCGTCATTATATCAATTATAACAAAATGTCACAATTATGAGCAAGGGAAGATGAATGCGGAAACGTAGGAAACGTTCGCTTATGAGCGCCGTTCGACGAATATATATGTTTCATGCTCGTGATACATTTTAATTATAAAATATATTAATATTATTTCCACTTATATTATTTTATAAAATAAAATATTTTATTTCAATAATGATGTAGAAAATGGGCTCGTAAATCAATTTGTTTTCTTTACTTACGTGTTCTAATATTATCTTTCTGTTTTCAATTTTGAGATTGCATGAGATTGATTTCTACGAATCAAATAGCTATCAAAATTATTAAGTTGTAATTCTTTCTCATATTTCAAGCTATCGATCGAGAAGCGCAATTTCCGCGATCTCGTGGTATGTACACATACATACGTTACAGCAATGATATAGTAAAGGTTAAGGGTAATCCTTGTTTAATGTGACTCACACTTTGGGCTAAAATTTGTAATTGCCACTATGACCATCGATTATATCTACACAGTATTTTGCGACAGTTAATAAGTAACTGTTATTTTTGCGTAGTTCGATATTATTATATTTTAGCCCAAAAACTATAACATGCGTAAAACTATAATATAAAATTATATGATTCGATCGAACGCTCGCAATAATAGCGCATTGAAGGTGTATAAATTATATAAATTTTACACCTATAACTTGGAACTCTATTGCAATAATGAAAAGGCTTAAAATATCCTGAATGTCTTACTGTGTCGAATGCAAAAGCGATTTTTGTTGTTAGCAATGTCGAGTTACATATTATACTGTTCGATGATGACTCGGAAGGTAGGCATTCAATTGTAGCGTAGGACTAATTCAGAGAGGAATTTCGAAAGAGAAGCTCGAAAGTGTTGTAAACTCGTATGTAAAAAAAAAAGCGAAAAAATTGACCGAGATTCATCAAAATTATATTAGCGTGATTTTAATTTCACAATTATGTATTTTAGAACGTAGTACATATAACATATATATAGTTTCTGCTAGCTATTGGTTGCTGGTTGCGCGAATGGTTGCCCGCGTGTCATCGGGAGATGTAAAGTAGGTACTTGAAATCTATTGCAAAGCATGAAGAGTAACGTAACATCCTGCATGATTCTTCGACTTTCTTTGATTACGTGGCGCATCTATCTACAGATGTGCTCTATAGTGGCAACTTTAGGTTCGCGTAAAATCTCGATCGCGAGAAAGCGAAAGTTCGCGGAGAATCTAAGCAATACGGACATCCGGATGGATGATCTAACACGAGCGCGAATTGATGATCACCCGATGGAATTACGCTCGTGTGAAAGGATATTTGAGCTTGCTTTTACTTGAGACCACGGTAATAAAGAAGGACATCAAAACATGTTAAATAATTGTACATTGCGCAAGAAGCGAAATTTCAGCTAAAAGGTGCTGTTCAAGCTTAACTCGAAATTTAAAAAGTCCACAAAAGATGATTTTATAATGTATCAAATAAAGTTTTATAGCTTTATTTGAAAAAATCGTAAAATAATCATTGATTGTATGTAAAGTGGAATATTCGACAGCGCCGCCGTTTTTCAAAGAGACGGACTAAGAAAGATGCGCTGTACGAGTAAAAGTATCATGACATATTGCAGTGTAGCAAGAAGAAAGGTAAACTCGATTCCGAACAAGCCCACTCGACCATGACAGATTAAACCGCATCAAAATTAAATCTGTCCGTATAAGAACATTCTCAATAGCGAGGTCGTTTGTTCGCCATTCGAAAATTAGTCTGAAGTCATCTCGTATAGAAAGTGGATCCTTTCATTTCCTTTCATTGTAATTGCCACTATGACCATCGATTATATCTACACAGTATTTTGCGACAGTTAATAAGTAACTGTTATTTTTGCGCAGTTCGATATTATTATATTTTTAAACGTTATATTTGAACGATACGATACGATTTCGATATTTATTACTATACTAGCAATACTTCTGTTTCTGTTTCCAAACTGATTCCTTTTCGTTCAGTTAAGAGTTTAATTTTGACGTCTTATGAACTGTAATGCTTTTGTCAGATCAAAAATTAATGAACATATTTTATTTTGTTATTAACAATAATAGCTATATATGGAAACCGGAAGAATTATGATATAGAATTATGATATATATTAATTTTGCACACACACACACACATCATAGATGGTATAATAAAATTTAAGTATATCTAAATTTGCTGAATATTTGCCGAAGACTTTTTAAAGTAAAATAGTGTAAAATTAATAGAGAATGTTTCCAGCGTATTAATCTCTTTCCCGTATATCCCATGTATGTACACTCACTCTTCGTTACGTAGCAGCGAGTCGAGATGAAGAAGATTGCGGCAACTTATATCTCAGAGACGTAATTAGAACAAGGCTAAAGGATAGCGGTGAGCGATCGTGCTATTGGTATGTAGGTGGCGGATACGCTGATTTCTAAATAGAACGTTTGAATCCCTCGTTCTATATGTTGACATCATAGATGGTTGGTTAGGCTGTTTTATAGTGCCAATTTTTAAACTTGGCATTTCAAACTTGAATTTGTTATTAAAAATTAGATTGACTAACGTAAATGTAAAATATTTTTTATATTTTAATTTTATTTTTGCTCGAGTAAAGTTGAGTACTGATTCTTTTGAGCTTAAGATGAATCTATATTATCAGTGATCACCGATCGAGGCAATCCTATGTCTAAATAATGCAATGTATGTTTTGATAAAACAACAAAAATAAAAGGCTAAATTCTCATGAGGGGAAAAGGTTCTTGGATATGGTTCATTAAATTTACGTAAACCTGAGAACATGTTACGAGTGTGGGAATCGAGCTGTAAGTGTAACACAATACAGTTGCAAACAGGTTTACGCAAACATATATTATCTCACGCAATTTACATATATCTCGTAAAATGTGCGGGCATTTATTATTCGTAATTGAATAATCGAAGCGCAGCTTACATTTTTTTTCGATAATGATGTAAAAGTACGAAAACACGAAGTTTTCGCACGAGCATTGCTGCGAGAGTTTATCCATTAATCTAGCTGACCTAGCCTCCTGCATGCCAATCGCGCGTATCCGCATTACGCGGTGCACACGAGTTGCGTGTATTTTCACCCGGTTGGGAGAGAAGCGCCAAATATGTATGTACATACATACAGCTACAGATACTCGCTAAAGTATGCACGCGCGGCAATCCCGTGCCGCGAAACGATAATCTCAAAGGCTTTTTCGCACATATACTATATGTGTACAACACCTTTCTCTACATATAGGTATGAGATGTCTTTTTTATAGCGCGCGTCAGTTTTCAGACAAAAGTATACACGTGATTGGTGAATGATGGAGTCATTAGTTAAGAGAAATAGTTTGAAACAAGAATAATAGAGGCAAATTAGACTAAAAAAGTGCGTTATCTCGAAACCGGTTAAAACTACTCGGATTTGAACGTTTTTTTTTTAATGTAGGTAATTAAAAACACTACAATGTTTATGGGTTAAAAATTGACGCTAATTGTTTATTTAATAAATTTTTATTTAATCATTATTTAATAAATTAAAGCGTCAATTTTTAACCTATAAACATTGTAGTGTTTTTAATTGCCTACATTTAAAAAAAAACGTTCAAATCCGAGTAGTTTTAACCGGTTCCGAGATAAAAACTTAATTAATAAAGGCAAATTAGACCAAAAAAGTGCGTTATCTCGGAACCGGTTAAAACTACTCAGATTTGAACGTTTTGAACGGATTTGAACACACACACACACACATCTTTTACAAAGTACTCTTTATGTTTCAGATCAAAGCGAGAATCTGTTGAAAAGATGCGCTCGATGATATAACTGCGGACGGCAGATGAAACTAGTATAAGAGAAATCACTATGAAAATAAGCAGGCAAGGATATTGGTGTCGATTGTTATTGGCAACCGCGATCTTGTCAGGGCATGTTAATGCAGAAAAGGTTAAGTAATCGAGAATTGTAAGCGTAAGCGATCTTTTTCACAATCCCTCCCTCAACGCGCACGATGCGACGGACAAAAAATGTACGATATATCGTATTAGTCACAGATTGTTAGATCTTGTATCAGGCACTTGTTGAAGGATGATGACTCGAAGACGTAACTGCGTATAATCGGTGAAAGTTTAGCGGGGAGAGATTATTAACGACAGCAACGTTTATATCTGAAAGAACACGCGTGTGCTAGCCGTACGTACAAACGCGCTCAATGTGTATTACTTTATTAAGTAATTGATGATATTCTGAATTTAAATAAGATATAATTGACATTTTCCAAGGTGCGCAAGAGGCAGCAACAAAATCGATTGCATTGAAATGAACAATAAATCAATGATTGCCCCGGAGACCGGGGCTAGTTGGTACACTTTTATTTAAAGATTTTTTTACACATAACTAATAAATGGAATACAAGCCGCAAAAGAATTTTTCAATAGGCGCATGCTTATACAACACAAAAATTATTTTTTTAACTAAATAGTATAATTAATTATTTTGTTGCACCAATAATAATTAATTATAAGGCGACGACATTTGTAACAACCAGCCCCATATACGGGTAAGTTGTTACAGTACTGGATTAAGTTGTGATTTTCAAAGTATAATATATTTAATAAAGAGAAATAACAACATGTAACAATATGTGTCATATTACACTTACATTGTTGAGTGCAAAATTATAATATAAATGTAATTTAACTGATGTTCTATATTGACTCGTTCTGATACGAAATAAGAGACGTTAACGGTGAAATCTTCATAATATTAAAATATCTGTCGCTGTGTTATGCCGAAATTATGTGTTACATCGACGGAGTTGGTCGAAATTATAAGTAGAACAGCAGTAACAACCTGTCCCGACCTGCCATATTTAGATATTTTGATTATTGTTTAATCAAAGAAATTTTTTAAGACATTAACATAACTGGAAGTTATTACGTTTAAAGTAAAGATTTTAAAGACAATTAGAATTATGATATGATGACCAGATTTATAATTGTAACATTTAATACATCACTGATTTATTTTATTTTTGGCTATACAAAATTAAAAATATTTTCTGTTTGTGAAAATACGCTACTCAGCCTAAAATAACTATAAATTGAAATATTATCGCAATGTTTTTGCGGAAATACTATATTTTTTATGCAATATTATCTTTTGTCGCTTTTGCAATAATTGCCGTGTACCTACCTGCCCCATGTACCAACTAGCCCCGGTCTTCCCTACTGCGCTTAATCGCGAAAGATTGCCATTGCAGCAAAAGCGGCAGATTTTTCGAGAGCAAGTGCTACCAGCGTTGGGTGGCAAGATTCCAGAGGAAGCTTTTAGAACAGATCGGCTGGCGTTGAATCGGTTAAACAAGGAGGGTATTACCGTGCCGGACGGCGTCGTCTTGGATGCTCGGCACATCCACAAGCATCCTCATCCCAATCAAAGAATGCCGGAGATAATAAAGGCATGTTTTTGTGCATGAGCTATATCATAGACGGAATAACGTTTATAACGTTATTCGGGGATATTTGGGGAAAGTATTACAAAAAGTTCAACAAAAAAATGCACAAAAACGAGAATAATTGTTTCCCGTAGTTTTTTGGAGCAATTTGACAAACGGAATCGTATTCAGTGCCCATCAAAAAACTATTATATAAGAAACAATTATTCTCGTTCTTGAGCATTCTCTCGAAAAAAGTATTTTTTTTCTTTATTTTTTATTGAACAGTGTTAGATTACTCTCCTAATTATTTTATATTATTGTTTCATTCAGCATACTTTATATCTAATGATTCATTGACTTTCATCTATAATCAAGGTCTATCTAACATCGGACGGTCGATACGTACCGCCGGAAGGTCGACCTCACTATAATTACCCGAAAACCGTCGACACTACTTACATTATACGAAGACCATTTATGCACACGAATCACAAAACACCAAACAATTTTGAAAACGTCAAACTTCGAAGCTATCCGAAGGCACAGAGCTACTCGAATTATGGACAGTTTGTGCCGATCGCACCACCCGTCGAACCAGGTGTTTACAAGCCCATTGTAGCGCCTTTCGTATTTCCGGCTGACAGAAACCTGTTTGATTTATCAAGCTGGAAGACGGGATATGAGTGGGACACCGTGTACGAACCGTTTGACGGTTACTTTGTTAACAATCTAGCACTCTTCGATTCACATCAGGTAATGTCTTACGATTATATTTCCTTATTATGTGGAATTTGTGAAATTTGTGCAATTTTATCCAGTGTGAGCAATAGTTACGTGTTGTTAAACTAACTCAGTTATATATCGTTTGCTAGATCATTACGGATTACGAAGGATTTCTCAATGAGTTCCATGGACGATCCTTGAGGCACGTGAAAAGTAGTGACAGAAATCAACAGCATCGCCAGGGTCGAAAGTATCAGGAATCGAAACTATCGTCCACGCTTCATCAGAAAATCAAATCGAATGCCGCCAAAGAATCTCAAGATTCTGCTTATACAAGTCTCACAAATATACCGGAAACCAATTTTTCTTGCCGTGGAAAAAAGGGAGTGTTCGCAGACGTCGAAACCAAATGCCAAGTAAAAACAGTTTCCTCTGTCCTATCTTTGAATATTAATTATATCACTATTCCTGTGAAAGTAAAACGGAAACAAATGAAAAGCTACAATCTGGAAATTATCACGCTCAACCAAATTAGAAATATATATATGTATGTATAAATAGACAAAATCTTTCGTGACTCAAATTAGAGTGAAACTATGATTTGTGATGGATATATTCACGATGGGATTAAAAATGAGTGTACTTTTGCATTATTTAAAAACGAAACGTGAAGAAAAAAGAGAGAGAAACAATATCTTTGAATTTCGCATCCCTTTAATATATTTATAATTGAGTCGATACGTCTTTTTGCTATGTTAATATGTAATTGTAGTATGTACTTGATCTTTCTCGTAAATTTTATTGGAGCATCACGTTTCGCACGAATAAATCACTGGATCTTATCTTACAAGATATTTGATCTACGATGTCATGGAGCAATAACGTATTATTAATCGTATCGCGTCACGATGTTGTTTCCAACCCAACGAGTAATTTCAAAACTTTCGAGCGATGGCCGCGATGGGCAAAGTGTACGATTCATCAGGATTTCTACGTTCGGTGTAGGGTAATCTAGATCAACGTCGTCTATTATATATGTTATAGTTACTAATTCTTTAACGAAACGGCGGCTGACAGAATTGCGGCATACGTTGCAACATTTTGCGATTCTTCCTTCGCGTTGTTGCATTTGTGTCGATTTTCTCGCACGATATGAAAACTTTAAAGTACTTTGAACGACCGAATGCTACCGTACGAATTGCATATATGTATAGACAAGGAAAATTCTGCGTAATCACATAAACAGATTAAACGATTACAACTTGTCAATTGTTTGATGTGATAAGCTTTTCTCATAAGCAAGTTGTAGCAATTATAAGAGAGCAAATATAATTATTAATTTCATTTTATCTATCCTTGCGATTGTAAGATTACAATTCAGTAATTGCAGATAATGTTGTGAAACAGATAAATACACTAAGAAATAGTTTATAAATACAAATTGATAATAAATATATGATAATTTTAACTTAGAATAATAAAGTTGCCAGCCGCAGCACAAAGAATGATAAAATTGATAAATTTAAAAAATACGCGAGTGTCCTTGCCGGAAGCGACCTTACTTCATTAGATTGCAATATAACAGCTATCTATGCATATTGCATATATATCTTTTTCGTTTGATATTTATTATTATTGCAGGTATTTCACAATTGCTCAGATTGGTCGAAAACATCCTCACTGTGTCCACCGGGAACTGCGTTTTGCGAGACAAACAACCGATGCGAGTGGTTCTATACCGTACAGTGCAAGAATTAATATATAAATTTAAAATAAATATTGAATTATTCTTGTATAAAGTTCATAAAAATAACAAGAGAATGCTTAACACATTATTTATTCCGAGTTATTTTGCGTTTATCCATAATCTGGCATCCAAATCAGCAAATTTAGATTAACGAGAAAGAAAGAAACTTTTATGCAAGCTTATATATATGTTTATATATTTAATTAGTATATTGGATATACCAATTCTAGAATACTTTTATTATCTAGGCTTTTGTAAGTACATAAATTTGTTATTCTTGAAATTGTTTTATTTATTAGAAATATAGTTTAAATCATCTACCTCTTTTCTTAGTTTAAAAGTGTATTTCTTCATGATTAGATGTATAAAGTAAGTTATTGTATATTGTGTATGACAGCTAGTCTATCAAAATATTACATATATATGACACAATTAGATTTCCTATGACACAATAGTCAATTTTCATGCGCTCGCACGTGTTTGTGCATGTGTGTGTATGTGTGTGTCTAGTTGTGTCAGAAATACATTTCTAAAATTTTATAATTGTTCTCATTTTTAATTATTTCTACAATAAATTATTGATTGCTGTTCTAAAACTTTTGTTAAAATTAAGTTTGAAATTGATTTAAAAGTCTATGGAAATCGCAATTATTTCGGAATATGTGAATATTTTCAAAATGGGGAAATTGCGTATTGATAATTTTATATGTTTATTTGTAAAAGGGTCAACGATATCTGACTGGTGATTTAATATTTTAATGATATCTGACGATATCTCTCTGACTGTTTATATATACGTATCTGTAGAGGGCGATAATCTTCGGTGACTATAGCGACTGCGCAAGGTAGTCGATGAGATAGATTTCTTCCTTTCTTTGCGTGCGATATAAGATATAAGACTATAAGATTACGAAAATAAAAGATAAACTTTAAAAATTATTATGACGTGAATAAACTAAGACAATAACTAGGTACTGTAAAAATGTAAGCATAAATCTTTATTATACATATAATGCAAATTTAAAAAAACATAAATATATTTTAGATCTTAATTTACGTTATTTATTAGACAACATTAGCGTCATTTTTAATGATATTCATTGTAATTAGGAACATAATTGTTAGAGTTACATTACTAATTATTAGAATTGCAACGAGGCAGAAAGTTATAATTTGCAAAAAGAGAAGAGTCATGAAAACGAACTACTTACAGCGCGCAAATTCTTTGCGGACGGATGGTAAAAATTAGTAATGTGTGTACAAAACATAAAATAAAACATTCTCCAACTTTCTCTTGTTCTTCTTTATTATTGTTCTTTGAAGCTCTGAGTACAATTTTCCTTCGTTAAAAAATACAAATTATAGTGATTGACCACAGCTTTTTTACCATATATAATACCTACGCAACAATACCGAAACTGTCGTTAAGGAGTTAGAGAATCCCCGTGCTGGTATTAAAAAAGTAAATACATTCTACTCATAAAACATTTTTCAAAATTCAAATAGAGGTCCCCGGGCTAAAAATTTGAAAAATAAAATTCCCAGTGCTTCAGTAATTCTTCATTTTTCAAGTCAAGTGCTAAACCTATACCCTATACCGAAAACACAAAAAATTCATTGCGCTATACCTGATATCAATAGAAATATGAATGTAAAAATATTCTCTCAATCAAATAATGTCAAATCACATAAAATAATTTTAAAAAATACAAGACAAAAAAAATAAAAATAAATAAATAGTATAAACGTTGTTACATAATATGGCATAATTTTTAGATATATTTTTCATTTATTTTATGTTTATTTTTAATTTTAATTTTTATTTATTTATTTTATTTTCAAATAAATCTGATTGCTATTTTTACAGATAATATACATTTCATTAACTATATGATTTAATTGTTGCATGCTATCCGTTAAAGTTCCCCAATTTATAATATTCCATTAAAAAAAAGTAATTCAATAATAAAAATAAGTAAAAATACAATTAAAAAATAGAAAATATTCGAATTTCCTCTTTACCTATAGATCGAAATTTCAAAATTGCTGTCTATAAATTTATCAAATTTATTGATAGCCATCGGTAGTCTCTTATTTAAAAAAAAAATTATTTTCGAAAAAAATGAAGAAAAAGTCCCTTAAAAAATCGAAGTTATTGGAATACGTAATTTTGGAATAAAAATATCAAGATTTTAATTGGTCCAAAATATAGAATTATTTATTTTCTTTCTTTTCTTGTGTCCTTTTTGTCGTCAACATCTTGTGTTGTTCCGAAAAGAAGAATCGCAAGACGAAACTTCTTTATATCTTATTCTGTGTTGTGCACCAAGTTACACCAATCTCGACACAATTCCACGATGTCGACAGCCTATAGTTTGACCAAATTTCTGTTTCATGATGTGCAATTAACCGACAATGACGCGTTTATCTCTTAGGGTGATAATGGAAGGGGCTCAACCTCTTGCTTACGTACGATTTAGACTTTCTCTTTCTCTATGTGACATAATGTCTCGTATACCTAGCACGGCCTCACAGCGGAAACTGGTCCAGTTTCGTTCATATTCAAACTCAGTGCGGTCATGTCGGGAAGTCGTAGTATCCTTGTCGTATTTCTGGTCGCCGCTATGGCAGCGCCCCATTCGACTATTGTACAGGTAAATCTCGGTTTTATTTGGCAAAAATAATTCTACATTCTGAAAAAGTACTTGTTTTTATATATTTATACGTATATAACATGCCTAAAACTTTATACACATATTCTAAACTATATTTCACGGACAAACTGTCCCTAAAATATAGTTAGTCTTTTACTTGAATTATGTATTTTCCTTGCATTTTAGTTTAAAACAGTTGTGACATACATATAATACAGAGGATCGTAACTAGATTCCTAAGAATTGTATTATATTATTTCAGATACGCATTTTATGGAGAATTTTATTAGTAATTATTAATAAGTATTAATAACTACTATTAATAATTATTAGATAAGAACTGTATTCACTATGAGTGTTTTTTCTTATTGTTAGATCTGTCACTAACATACTGACAACGAACTGCTTCTCTCTCTTTTTCTAAATTTACGAAAATAAATTATCAAACAGTGAATATATCGATATTTTTTTCTGAAATATACGTGATTTGATTTTTTAACCAATTGAAATCTCGTAGTAACACTAGTAAATTTTGTACATAACATAACACATATATGTCATTATTACTACAAGATTTCAATTGCTTGTCATATATATGTATATGACGTACACTTACAGTCAGATGTGCTGTATTGTGCTATTTATCGTATTTATATTGAAATACATTGATACATGAGCCCCCATTGATCTCTTGGAATTAGAGTAAGGCATCAAATTGATTTACTTTGTAATATAATAACAGCATGGAGAGATGATATAAAGAAACGTCCTTGGCTTTGAATAGATCAAGGCAACATTTCGCGAAGGTTCGTTACACTCTGTTGGACTCCAAACTTTTTCTAAACTGTGAAAGCGAGTTATGATCCGATAGCGGAAAGAGATTACTTCTTACATTAAAATTCCAAAAACGCCTGATCACCCATTACTTCATTTAAAGAGTCCATATTTTATTAACGTTGATTAAATATGTATCTCTATAATTATTTCTAACAATCTATCTGTCTATCTATCTATCTAACAGACAAATTTGTTATTTAACGCTTCGTTTAATTTTTCCAACGATATCGGTAATAGATCGCTGTAAATTTTCATTGCAGGGACGAATAGTAGTGAACGATTATTACGACGAATATCAAAATTTCCAACCGGTAGTGGGTTTTCGGCAACCCATTGTCGTGAAAGAAGAATCGAAGAAAGATCAGGATTTGAGCAAGATTCCTGGAATCCCCGGAATAGATTATCCCATATATCACACAGTGCCGCCTACCAGCTTTTCCTGCGCACACGTTCCGATCGTACCAGGAATGTACGCAAACGTGGAAACCGGTTGTCAGGTACTTGATCATATTTAATTTACTTTTAATATTTCGCTTACTAATGCTGTTGCTAATATCGTTTTTATGAAAGTAATCAGAATTACTTTATATAATTATATCTTAATACGAAAAGTTTTCGGTAATGGATGACAACAATTTAAAAAAATGATATAGACACGTAATGACTTGAATTAAGTTGATTATAAGCTGAAATACCCCCCGGATGTTAAAAGCATATAATGTACATAACTCAAGCATACTCGTAACTTCAGAAACGCCGCCGAAGGAACGAATGACGCAAAAGTATGAAAAAATTAAAAACGTATTACGAGTATCAAGGATAATTAACGGCGAAAGCAGAAAAGCATAAAGGTAACGCGTTGTTCCATGTACGATTAATTTTGAGCAAAAAAAAATACATTATCTCTATATATATATTTGCATTTTATTTGTATAAAATTGGTAGACGTGGATGTGCCTGGCATTTTTCGAAATGTGATGATGATATTCGAAACGAAATGAATAATTTAACAAAATTGTATAAACGTTAGAGGTAACCGCATCGATGGCATTGACGCCGACGCGCGACGTGACGCGACGTCAAGCTATATAATAATATACATATTTGTAAATTGATGTTTTCTCTCCACGCGCGGTATTACGCTTTCTGTCGCGTGTCGCGTTCTGTCGTACAAGACCGATGCGAGCGGAGCTGCTCAGAGAACAAGGTAAAATCATTCCAGTGCACAGTGATTTCGAGCGCGCATGCTGCGCTCATGCGCGCTCGAGCCGCGCGCGGTCAAAGTAGAGCGGATTTATTATGTAAGAGAACGGGCTGGCATTATTAAAACCTCAAGGCAACGCGGGAATAAGAACTGATCTCGCCTTAGTGAAAGACGAAAGACAAACTCTGCAAGAGAACAGTCTTGGCAAATTGTTATCGTAATTGAGCTTGACTCAGCCTCTCTCGCGGTGTGTCGAGATACGCCGAATGTTATAACTTTGCAATTCTCGCTCTCTTCGACAATCTTCATATAATTTCGAAAAAGCTATCTCTTCTCTCGAATTACATTCTCTCTGACATTCGCATTCGCGAAGTCAACCTGAGTGGTTTATGGCGATGATTGTCGTGAAAATAACATGCAACAATACAAGATATTGCTGATTCTTTCACGAACAATAAAACGCACTGACATAAATGACGTTACGTGACTCAAATGCTCCGTCATGCATCGCAACTTGATTTCCAGAACGCGCGCTAAACTTTCCTTTTCAAGAATGTCATTCGCTTCCTTTGTATTTCCTTAAACCTGACTTCTATCCTACCGTTTCACGTCACTCCTATTATTTTCAGTAAACTTGCACAACATGTTTCGCATTAATTCCTTAATTACGATGTTTATGTAACAGAAAAGCATCATATTAGCCTTATTCGACCAGCTTTTGCACCAGTTGCGCGACTTTCTTCATCCTTTCTTCATTATTAATGTACAAATTTCCATTTCTCAAAATACTTGTTATAATTAAATAGATTCCGCATAAGACTAATCTTTATGTGATATATGTCGTTTAATTGTTTTAGTGTTTGTGCATATATATGTATATGTAATATATGATAATATATTAATATTGTTACAGGCATATCACGTTTGCCACGACGGGCGTGAGGGACATCAGGGTGCCAGCTTTTTATGCACCAATGGAACGCTCTTTAATCAACACGAATTTGCATGCGACTGGTGGTACAATGTTAATTGCGCCAATGCACCATCCCTTTATAGGTAAAGTTTCTTTCGGATAATCTCAACAGAGATGCCGTCACAGAATATGTGAAAACATTTTGTAACAATTTTTTAATGACTTGTTAACTCATCAAATGTATATAATATTCTTCGGCTTAAATCCTTGTGCTTGGCAATCTACTAGTTACTTACGTTCGCAGGGTAAACGCAGATCCATTAAAGAATCCATATGTACCGAAGGAGACAAAGGACGCGATTCGAAAAAGATTGAAGATCGTCGTACTTTAAATGTATGTAATTAGCTGTGTATAGCTGATAAATTTGATTTACGACTACACACAAACACACACACACATTTACACTCTTAAATAAGCTTTATTTATAATATTGCTCGCGTGTCTCTTGTCAAGATTAGTAATAAAAAGAAAAACAGTTAATATACAAATATTAATTTTTTATTTCCAATCAACAGAGTGCAAGTCATTATTTCTCCACATAGCACGATAAATTTCCTAAATTTAATCCTCAATTTTCCATCGTTTAGCTCATAAATTTACATCCCTGTCAATGGAGATAGCATTCAGTCAATTACATTTATCGAGAAATAAAGGCGAGTATTAAGAGTATTGAGTGAAAGGCATGGAGAGAGTACATATGGGGTATCCTAAGGGAAGTACGTCGTGAGTGAGTGAGAGAAATTGACACGTGGAATTAATGTCTTTTCTCCTTTTCACACAAAATCACACCTCTTTCTGATTGTATGTATCTCTAATTTTGATATGTACGCTATATAAAATAAAATAATCCAATGAAAAGAGTCAATATGACGCGATAGGATCTAGCAAATAAAAACTATCGAAAAATGCAAATAAAACTGAAACGCTAAAGCTAATACGTATTTACGGTGTGGAATGCGAAATGATTAATATAATATAATTTTACCAGAAAAATTATAAAACATCTGGTATATCTGGTAATCTGAATTGAACACAGCAATGCAATCTTTTGTTGCATTCACTTATAATTAGATATGATGTCGATATGCATTTAATGATTTAATTATCGTACTGCATCTCGTGAAATCTCGGCAGGGACTTTCTAGCTTCCGCATACATTTGTAACGTCTTCTGGTTAGTAATGGTCATGTCTCGATGCACAGTATGCACACACGTAAACATTCGATTGCCATTAATTACTTAGAGAGAAGGATGAAAGTCGTAGATACCAATCTAAAGCGATCATTGCTTTCAGCAAGAGTATTGTTGGTAAGTCCAGTGCATGAATATTTCTCTGTCTCCTCATGCTAAATAAAATGACTAGATATCAAAAGACACGTCAGTCAAAAAAGTAATCGCGAAGGAAACAATTTTAACATTTAAAACTTATTAATCAAAAATTTTTAATCTTGTTGCGTACCTTGCATAATAATTTTATTAATATCGAATGATTATGTAAAGTGTAATTTCGCGCGCGCGCGCGCGCGTGTGTGTGAAAGATAGCGGATGTCACAAGTTTAATTGAGGGAGTATATATTAGTTTAAAACTGTTAAGGAAGAGAAACTTGATTGCAAACTCTTGCGAAAATCAGAAATAGGATGTTATGTAGGCGTCGACTAGGAAGTAAAGTCAAGGACGTTACTTGGCTCACTTTCGTTATCGAAAGGTTGTGAATGTCTTTTGCGGCGGGCCGGATAAGTCGCAAAGCGGATAAGAGCCGCTCTTTCTCTAGGCCGTTCGAGGCTAATAACGAAATAGGTAAAACGATAGATAGATATAGATCGGTTAAACACACGCAATACACAGTTATCGCACGGATTTGTGTAACGTTATATACAATTTTACCCGACACCTCGAGTATCATATTGACAAACGGAACTACAACGCGACAGAGTTCTAGCAATAATGCCAATTTAACAATGTTAACAACAAGCTACTTTTTTATTAGCTTACAATTAATCGTTATGAAGTCTTACTAACATATGTCATATGGGAAATGTTATAAATGCAGTTATATATATAGTTATTTTACAAACGTTATTAATAACACGACGATAAGATAAGAGATGCAACAAACTCATAAAAAAAAATCAAACAAACTCAAGACTGATAAAATAATAAACAATTAAGAAATTTATAACAAGTATACAAGTATAATAAAATATATATACATAGATATATCCCATTCCGAGAAGAATATTCAATTTTTTGAATTATACAGAGATAACTAACGCAATTACGATTATGATACGATTACGATATTTTGTTATAATGAAACTTATACTGTTTCTTAAAGAGGTCTGCTGTGATTCATTCGTCAATTTATATATGACATATATTATATCATATGTACATCCAGGAAACCGCAACATAACCATGGTGAAAAGAATAACGATACTTCTGCCCCGTGTAGCGGATTTCGCATATAGACTTATGACACTATTATAAGACATAAGCATCTTAGGGGGTGCGATATGTATATCTTTACATAGCTATATAAATTACTTAAAAATGTGCAAAAGTGAGTTCTTGGACATTCCATATAGATAGTTGTACACCTCGTTTCATGACAAGCTGCAATAAATTCATATAGTGACACGTAAGCTAATAATGAAGTTGAGTCACATATACATGGACAGTACACGACAAATGTAAAGCACGTCGCGTTGCTCGCGTGCGATCAACTCTCATTTCTGTCACTCACATCGCAAATCATAGCTAATGATTAAGTAGATACAATTATGAGGTAGTACATTAGTGTGAAGATTACTAATCCTTTCCTACATTTTTTTTACCACTATGTAGCTACGGGACGGCTTCCAGAATGCAATTAGAAAGTGGCACATAAAGTGTGTTCGGGTAATTTATGTAGAAATAAATGTGAACACCATCAGCCTCCATCAATTGTGCTGTTCACGAATTGGTGTGGTCAAATTTTTGGCAAAACGATCGAAATAGATCACCGATCGTTCACATTCACACACACGCACGAGCATACGCTCATACTGTCGTATGTCGTATGTCAGATGCAAAGATTTATATGTTACGCAAACAATAGTACGACAGATTTTATCGTTTGATTTCCGGATATACCATACGGTATATGCGGTATTGCACAAAACGCAGCCATCTGATACGCACGAAACGATCGTCGCCAAGGGTCACGCTTGAATAGATGACGTGAATATAAGCACAAGCCGTGCATGTTTGTGCAATGACGTCGAAATATAATTCTCCAATCTAACAATACGATTTACCTGATTTTAAACTTGCGCGCGATTTTTTGTGTGTGTGTGTTTTTTTTTAATAAAAAAGATCCTATCAACTAGTAAACTGCAGTACCCAGGATCTCAGCCCATAACCTGCATAACATCTGATTTAAATTATACTTATTACACAACATAAGCGTACT
Organism: Temnothorax longispinosus; assembly: GCF_030848805.1. Taxonomy (NCBI): domain Eukaryota; kingdom Metazoa; phylum Arthropoda; class Insecta; order Hymenoptera; family Formicidae; genus Temnothorax; species Temnothorax longispinosus. The sequence goes on from NC_092358.1 coordinate 28,064,254, forward strand.
GGAAGAACGAGCTCCAGAGTAAAAAATATGGGAAAAAACTTTCAAAAAATCCATATTACATGATAATGTAGAGATGCAAATAGAGACGCACTCTATTTAAACAATATCCACCCTCGGGGGATTCTTCTTGTAATTTCGAGTTCTTAGAACTCTTAAAAATTCTTTTTACTTCCTCTTAAAAAAGGAATATGTGCGGGGTGATCGGGATCGAACTCATGATCCCTAGCATACTAATCTATTGTACTCATACTGAGCTACGAAACATTCCGCGATGTTAATTGAGATATTCCGATTATAAGTGCAAAAATTACTGAAATTAACAAGTATATCAAGCATAATAAAGCAAAGTAAAAAGTGAATAATTTATCGAGGCAGGGGTTGCAAGAAAATTACATCATACAATCCGCTGTACTGGAAGACATGCAATGTATAGGTATTATTCATCTCGAGAATGTACTATCTTGCTATAGCTCTTATTTTCTCGATATAAAAATTCTAATCGGCATCGGCTTGATTGAATTACGAGACAAGAATATCATAACCATGCAATAGACAATAACGATCAGTATGCTTACGGATTTCCTCAGATTCACACATCAATTAATACCACTTTCACTCGAATGCAATCAATTTCAATTCCAAAGAGATCCCAGATCCCAGATCTCAGACGATTTGTAGCTGTACTTCCTGTTACTTCTCAATCCGCGGTTATACCTCATACGCTCCATATCCTATGCAAGTATATGCACCTTGAAAGCGATGCCAAAAAATCACCAAAAGTTGCACCTCTATCTGACGTAATTCTGACAAGAGGATGCCTCATGCGGATCACATGATGAGAAATCAGATACTATAATTTACCAAATATACTAAAATAATTAAATATTGATTAATTTCGTGTATGTCAAACAGATATTTGAGCTATTCAGACGTTGCTGAACATGACGTTTTTGCTGAAAACAAATTTTTGAAAATACATTGTAAAGTACCCGAACACAGAGAGAGAGAGAGAGAGAGAGAAAGAGAGAGATCGCATTTTTCTACTATTTTAGTTATCATCTGACCGTCCGAATTCGTGCAATCACGATTTTGTTATTAACGAGTCACACGCTCGCTTACGGCGAATAAACGGCGTGAGATCGCGATGCGAAAGTATCGCGGCACACGCCAGCAAAGGCCTGCGTATGCCGCAGTTTCGTGAAAAAACCAAACACCGATGTATCTAGATCTAATGTCGACGCAACCCAAATGCCACATGTACATCAAATTTGACAAATAAATTGCAACCACAAATTTTTTACAAAAATAAGGGCAAAAAGGCGAAATGTGATAAAAATGATTTAATAATCTTTATCGCGTATCTCAACTCTAGGATATACAGCTCTCTTATAAGCGCCAACAAAAGAGATACCGTCGTCAAGATACAGCTTTGGATATCATTTGCTGAAAGAGAGAGAATAAAAGTGTTTCGTCAACATTCTCAATATAATACTCTCCATCCTGGAACTTATCTGAAATAACATCGCACAATGGAAAACGTAAAACGTAAAAGCATGTGCCAAGTTTTCGTTTTTATTTTTGTTTTCATTTACTGTCTAACAATAAGTTATACATAGGTATGTGTCATTTGCGCGCGAAGACGAATTGAAAGCGGTTTCGGGAGCACGCATTCATCTAATCTATATCCCGGCTGTTTTTCTTGCGAACGACCGACCGACCGATTGCCTTTCCCACGGCGCGGCGCGGCGCGGTGGCAGCTCGCTTTATAGCGAGCAAAGCGGCCGCACTCGTATCTTTCGTATCTTTCGTGTGCACTTAGTCACACCAGCTCGCATGCACACGTGCATCGCGCGAGTTTACTTATACAACTAGAGTATACAATGTAAATTTATACAATCTACGACACGCTACGAGAAAAGTCCTGGAAGGAAGCCTGACTCGGCTGTTGCATGGCGCATGGCGCGTGCGATTGCAATATAGCGCCAGTACCAGAGTATAGTAACCGATCCAGTTTGGAAATCAAATCAAACAGAATTGTATCTACGGTACGTGTATCTCGTCTTACTATAACTCTTTACTATAACTCGTCCACCGGGCTAACAACGAGTAACGAGTAACGAGTAACGATCGTAACGATGACCAGTCGACGGATAGTTTAGGGATGATCGCCGCGCTGGTCGGTGATCATTGGTTGTCGCGCCACCCTTTGTTTCGTTAATACGTAAATAATAAAATTCCAGTTTAGGTTTAGGCCAAACGCATGATATGGAAATAATGGAGAAAGTAAGGAAAAAATTAAAGAAGGAGTCTGACGCGACGCGACGCAACGGCAGGACTTGCGCCTATATGCCGAGTATGTGCCGAATGTGCGCTCGAGTGCGCGATACGCTGCGGAAAAGTGGCGGATATGAGAACCCCACCTGGTCCGGATCGCGGGCGCGGCCTTTCCCCTCGGACTATAAAGCCACTACAACTCCACTTCCACCAAACATTCGCTCGGCGTTCCGTCACTCATTTGCTCTCACCATGTGGCTGCTTATCCTCGCAGGTGAGTGCGATCACACCATCATCACATTTTCGCGGGAAAAAGGACGAAATTTTCACAGGGTGCTTCGGCAAAAGTGCTTACGACCCGATCCACATCGTTTCCTCTTGTCGATGTCTTGTTACGTACTTCCCTGTGGAACGATACGCTGCGGCTGTGTATGATACGTGCGACGCGATAAAACCCACGCGTGTGTGTTTCTTTTACCGCGAAACGCGGCGCGGCTGTGAATTTTGTGCGGGAAAAATGGATTCTGCTGTTCTCAGGAATCTAGGAGATGGAACCACTTGCGAAAAGCTGAAGAAAGCGCATTTTGGATTTGTTTTAGTCTATGTCCACTCTGTATATATACCATATATGGAGGGGTAAAAACCACAGTGGTGTAAGTCAAATTTTTAAAAATATTTTCTCGTGTGCATAGATGCAATTTATATATTGTACAGATTGCATCTATGCACACGAGACAATATTTTTAAACATTCGACTTACACCACTGTGGTTTTTATCCCTCCATATGTAGATATATCCGCGAATAATATATCTCTATGTTAAAGTATATACAGAAAGATCACTTTGCGTTTTTGTTCTTTGACGAAAATAATAGCGCGAATCACAATAAAATATTTTTCAAATGTTGAAAATGTTTAAGTAGATTTTTGCTTTTTATTTTGAGAGCGCTAGATGCGCGTTTAATTTTCAAATATTATAAATCTCATTGTCAAAGCTAAAAAAAGAGAGCTGCTTTATCAGTGGCATAATATTTTTGAATTCATCGTTTTGAGCTACGCGCGTATTTTATTAAAGATTTTAAGATTACCACAAAACTTGCCCGATTATCTTTGTCAGATTATCGGATTAGTGTAATTCCCATGCTCCGTACAGCTGTTTCTCGATTGATTGATTGATTAATGATTCGCGTTTTAAACACAAATCTATAAACGAAAATACTATAATAAATAATTACTTAAAATGATTAATTGCTTTGAAAATATCAATATATAGCGATGCACATATTATAGCTGGAGGGATGTAGTCTTGGAGAGGGATGTAGGTACTACACATTATTTAATACTGCCAGTCGTCTCTATCTTATATAAATCGCGTTCTACAATGCGATACATTAAATGGCGTTATACATTACATGGCAATATTCAATACGCGACATTCGTTTACACACGCGCTGATGAGTCCTCCAGTTTTACTACATCGGTAGCAATACTTTTTATTTAATAGAACGCAATAAATACCTTAGTAATGGCTTTAAACAGTACAATAGCTCCAATTCTTTGAAAGAATTGATAAAGATACAAAACCAAATGTAATAAGATTCTCGGTGCAATTCTCGAAATCTATCGTTTACGATCACGAAAAATTTTATATGCAAACGTTATACTGACTGAAAGAAATGTTAGTAATGTGTCTGTTGTGGGCTCTCTTTTATCAATAAAATTAATACTTAACATTTCATTTGAAGATGTAATCTTTATATGCAGGAAATTCGAGATTAACAAAATGATATAAGAATAAAAGAGTCTTGCAAAAGTGAAATGTCGTCACTATCTATTCGAAGATGGGAAAGTCAATTCGATTGCAAAGTGCCTAGATGAGAGCAGATCCAATTAACTATAATGAGAGATAATTACGCATAAACTGTCGTAAATCTCCAATGAATTGCAATGAATGCATTAACTTTCCAGGTTACCGGCCGATTGTATTATACTAACTTCCGAGATATTGTATCAACTATTATACTCGCGTAAAGAATCCATTCTATTGTACACATGCGTCTCGTAATTAAGTATTCACTTGAAAAATATTCGAAGATTATCTCATATTTTAAAATCCCAAAATTTACGCTTTAGAAGTTTAGAAGAACGATATTAGAGCGACGCATTCATGTTTTATAAGATGTTTTACAAGATTTTATATTTATAAACGTGTTTATATAAATGTGTTTGCATTGATACAGCATTGTTCTTCTCAATCTATTTTTCTCTATTGTCAATATATTTCTGATTGATAAACTGAAATGTTCACGTTTAATGAATGTAACATGATTTAATGCAGTTTTACTCGTTAATACTGTAGTTCAACTAGTAGTAGCAATACAGATGGCAATGTTCAAGTATTAGACCGATAGAAAGTTACTTCTCTCTGACACACGTTTACTCAGAGAACGACTATGTCCTGCAATCTTACGATTTCCACTCGACACGTTCGCCATGCAATTTTATTTTTACCAAGTTTACGAGTTTCTTCATACATAGTCCATGACACCGCTGCAAAACATCTTTCTCATAATGCGAAGCTATCGGATTTTCTCATCTTCGAAAGGAACCCACGTAATCACGTAATGATAATCGCACGAGAAGCCGGAGGGTCTCTTTACCTAATTTCCTCCTCGACACGCTGATACAATGCCGCAATGAGAACTCGAATCTGCGTTTCATGATCTCCCGCTTCCCCCAATGTATAAAAAAAGCGTCAAGTTAAGAAACGCGTTTCCTTCCTAGGCTATTATTGCATGTTATCGAGATCTTCCACGTCGTCGCTATGATACGACGAGATAGATTTTTACTCTCACACTACGTGTTTCACGATGAATACTTTATCGTTGTATTTTCCTGATTCTGCATTAGATTAATTGCATTAATTGTATGCACATATATCAAATATTTACTTGCTACAAAATATTTTTTTTTTTAATAGATTTGGGGCGAAACAACGAGATAGTATATAATATAGATAACAGTGATTTTAAAAAAATTAAAAAAAAAACTTGTTTACAATGGAGATGTAAGAAGTAAGAAGTTTATTTCAAGTTGCATATCAAAGGTATCTAATAATGAACAACTGTAATTTATAATCAATGATATATAGAAAAGAAGTCACGTATCGTCAATTGTATTAATTGTATTTTTTACAATTTATCACCCAGCAAATTTCCTACATGTAGTTAATGTAGTTATAACTGTAGACATAGTTTTTATATACCAATTATACACAAGTCGCTTCACATGGAACCACTCGCGGTGAGCAGTGGCATTTATTTACAGGCGTTATCGTTAACCATCGAATACTCGACCATGACAATTATTTTTATTCTTTTAGATTTATTATTTACTTACTTTATATGTATATAAATCATTTGTGATACAAATCAATCATGGTGGTCACGACAGTCAAGAGAGACAAAAAAATCTCACGCGCTCGTATCGCCATCGATTGAGAAATCGACGTCGAACATAAACCGCGTGAACGAACGGTATCGCCTTTCTAACCAATATACCTTCCGTAATACCGAGTTGCAGCTGCAACTGCAACCAACTTGAAAACCGAAAGTAGTCGAGACGGAAGATCGCTACGTATAATACACGTATAATGGTACATACAATGGTATTTTGCCGAATGTACTTAGAATTTTTGTCTCGCGTATCGTCTTGCTTTCGCGCGATGTTTCGTCGCGTATAAGAATGACCCACGCATATAATGTGTGTGTGTGTGTATACATATATATATATATATATATATATATATATATATATATAGAGAGAGAGAGAGAGAGAGAGAGAGAGAGAAATCTCTGGATATCTGTAATGTGGTTTGAGAACTTTTGTATATTTGTACATATATATTCCTCATGCATATCATATTATACGCGAACGACCCAGGATGGGTAATACAATGGCCCGCGATTGAGGCGGAAGTCTTGCGCACAACTTGAAGAGCTATATATGTAGAACGAAAAGGGAAAACTGCTAGTAATAATATGTCACAGAATATACGCTAGTGTAGCTACCATTATCCACTGCCAGTATGGAATATCGCAGTCAAAGCTCTTTTACATCTTTTTCTGTTTTCTAGGGCCTTACTTTTCCATTCTTACTTACGTTTACCGATCCTCATATAGAACACTTATCGTTAGCTCAATACTCTTAAATAAACTCTTAAACAAATTTCACAATCCACGCGTTTATTTATTCAAGTATCGTAAGTTTAGTATTTAATATTATATTAATACAACCTATATTAATTTAATTAAATAATATTAATTTATATTTGATTCTGAACAGCGCTAAGACTATTAAGGCTCGACTTTATCGTTTATCGTACTTAATTATTGTATTTTAGATTTAAAAGAGAAAAGGACTGGAGCTAGGAGAAAGAATCAAAGAATTAAGGAAACGAATTTGCTGATACATGACAAACAAAACATCATCACATGATATACAGAATGATGTGCATTGTAACATATAAACTAACAATAGTTTTCAATGAGCTTTCTCGTTTATTTCTTTTTAAACAAGATTCATTTTTAAAGCAAATGTATTTTAAAATATCAATATCCAAATATGGATACTTTTTTTTGTCAGAATAGAGTAGAAATATTATATGGCCTTGAGGAATCTCGATCTCGATCAGATATTATACTCGGGACAGATTATCCGAAAGTGAAAGGTCGATGGCGTGGTTTCGCATTGTCCTTATTGCATCACTAATTTCACCTCTAATCTAACGCTCGAACCTATTAAACCTAATGCCGCGGTTTTGAAAGACCGCTTATTCGTGTAAGACTGATCGAATCTTTGCTCGGTGGTAATTATAATTTATACGTTCGGCGGGAAAGAAGAAAAATTGATCATTATAAATTTTCCCCGAAAAAAAAAAATTAAAGCCCATATGTACGTTACAATCCAAAACGGTGCGTTGACATTAACATTTTTATGTCATTTTGTTATAGATATTTATTTAGGACGAAATATCGTATGGCGCCTATCATTACATTTAAGGGAATATTCTGGTTTGAAAAATCATAAAAAAGGTATTTTTCAAGAATTTTTTGTAAAAAAACAAAAATCGCGAATAACGTTCAACTTTGCATGTTCTTTTAGTCTTACTTTATAAAAATATTTTTCAAATATTTTAAATATATTTTTATTTTATGATTCCAGCTGTTCTAGTTCTATAAGGCATCTGAAACGCAAAAACCGAAAATTTTCTTATTCAGAGGAAGTGTGGCTATCGTCTAAACTAGATTAGAATTATACGTAGATAAAAACATTATACGTTTATTAGTTTTTCCCTTTTAATAAAATACTAACAGAATTTATAAAAAACTGATATTTTTAATAAAACGGCCGCCATTTTGTCCAGAATAGAAATATTGGTTTAGTTCTAGACGACAGCCACATTTCTCCTGAATAAGAAATTTTTTGGTTTTTGCGTTTTACATACCTAGAACAGAATCATTTACACCGTCCATATACATTTTTTCTTGCGAGCTCCTAGTTTTGTTAATTAGAAAATATAAATATATTTTTAAAATAAGTTCAAAAAAACATGCAAAGTTTAGCATTATTCGCTTTTTTGTTTTCGTTATAAAAAAATTCCGAAAAAATACCTTTTCTCACGACCTTTCAAACCAGAATATCCCCTCAAAGTTGCTGAAACTAATAAATAATTTCCATCCATCTCTTTTCAAGATTAGATCTCGATTAGAACACATTACGATAGAATGCATAATTTGACACTGAAATATATATCCCATTGTGAAAGCTTTCAGATGCGTTATAAATTTTGCAAGGAATAGTATGTGTATGCACATAGATATGTTTCTACTGTTAATGATTATCGCTCGTAATCACCATATAATGTAATGTAAATAATGATAATAGGAGCGAAGAGAATCGAAGGAATAAAGTAAAATAACATGGGAAGATCATACAATACGCTCACACGTACTGTACCCTTCTCGTGTGCACAGTGAGAATAATAGACGTTTCCGACTTTATGCCAATGAAATAATTTGAGGGGTGAAAAAGGTCAGATAATTAATATCTTTGTATATGAGACCAAAGCTTATGCTATAGTTAATGCACATTGAATACACATTATCTACATTTCCACGTATTGCATTGTATTATTGCCGGATATATTGAAACATTTCAACTCTTATTTCAACTCTCTCTCTCTCTCTCTCACACACACACACACACACACACACGCACGCGCGCGCGTAATTAGGACAATATCCAAGCTATATCTTTTCGCAATGCGAAAAAATGTCTCGTATAAGCAAATTTAATGCAATTTTGTTTAAAATATATATAAAAGCAATACCGATGTGAAATTAATTTAAGATACCTGTAAATAATGATAATTATTCAACTTTCGACATTGTACATCACTACAATTTACATGCCGTTAAAGTAATGTTTACTTGAAAAATGAATAATAAAGAATATAACTTTGTAGGTATATTGCTTTCATCTTCATCTAAAAATTTGTGACACACAATATCTATTTAATTTAATAATCGTGAAAAATAACACAAATTAACAACCTTCAGAGCGCGATAAACGTAAAGTACACAAATGTAAATATGTAAATATATATAAATGTAAATTGATAATACCAAATTGATGATATTAAATTAAAGGTGCAAACTCCGCGACGCGTTAATTAGGTGAGATTTGTTAATCGTGTGCGTGCATTCGCGGTATGGGGGATGTTACTTAACTGTGGCTTCCTCCTAAGGACGCGCATGTAGTATTACTCAACGAGGGAAAAATTACGCACATCCGCGGAATATCTCACGGACTAACAAAAGAAGGAAAGTTAACCGGATTGCCTGTGCGCTTTCCTCTCTGCTATTTCAAAATAAGGACCTGCGCGACCGCGTTTAAACATAGTTTCTACAGGAAGCAAAGTAATGCAATAATTTATTTCAAAATGTCTTTCTCAATTATAATATATGAAATTTTCAGGATAAAAATTCTTCGACGTACAGACACATTTTACGTCTCTTTTCTCAATGCGAGAATTTTCAGCAAATATATAATTTATTAAAACTTTTCATTTTTTATACGTTATATTATACACTTAAATGCACTTACATCAGTAAACACACAAATAAAACCTGTCTAAATTTTAATAAAGAACTCATTCAAACATATTGAGAAGGTCAATTTGTTAGAAAATTTTTATTTATTTTAATGAAAGTAATTTAATAAAATAATTGGTTTTATGACAATTGATTTTTGAAAAAGATCAACTTAACAAAGGATAAAGAAAATCGTAGATCAATTTAAGATTAACTTAAAAGAGGAAAATGAAAAAGAGTCAAGGAAGATTCTTTATATTGGAAATCTTACAGTGTGACGATGAATTAAAGTATGAAAATTTCTTTTAAATAAAATAAAATAGTTTTTATTAGCTATATTTTATATCGATTTAATTCTAATTTGCTTTAAATAGAAGTTACAATATTTTTTTATTTTTAATTAAGTATTAAAAGTTTTATTTTATATATTTATTATATATACATATATATATATAATCTTTCTTACATCACATCTTTGAAAGATGATCTTTCCAACACCATATTCTTTCTAACAGCATATTTTTAGAAAATAAATTTATCTCTGTTAAAAAATCGTAACAAGGTAGCAAGACATTGCTTCCTCAAAGCACTCTTTTATACCCTTACCGTTTCTCATCAAAGCACTACAATTACATTTTCACGGTATGATGTACAAACCAAGTTTTGCGATAATAACTTGTGATTCTTAGTGGCGGGTAGATTGCCGAAGAGGAAACTAGTAATAAAGGCGCGTGTTTTGCGAGATCATGATCATTACGCCTCGCTTACGTGATGGTCTAGGCATAAAGAGAAAAAAAAAGTAAGAAGGATAACTTTCCTCAACCTCACTTTTAGGATCACCCAAGAATAATCGTCAAAACTAAACTTTTAATTCATTAGAACTAGTTAAAAAACCGTTTTCAGAACTACTTATATATATGTATACAATTCAACTATTTAAGCATTTCAAGTACCATAAACGATTACATTAAGATTAAATATATTTGAAATATAAATTATCAATGTAGAGAATTTATTAGAGTTATCGAGGCCAGTACACAACGTTCCAACAAAATTTACAATAAAGCCAATAATATATATCTTAGCATCAGAAACAAAGACATTGTGATGAATTAATCCGGCATTCTAACAGAGGCTATACATGACTTTGACTATTAACTTATAAAAAAAGACTACTGTCAGTAGTACCTACATAGTACATGAAATGTTTTTGTATGCGAATATTAATCTTTTATACGTAAGTTTGCAACGTAAGTTTTGCAATACAATTTTAATTTTACCTTATCCTCTCGGAAGAAAATAAGATTTGTCGATTTTCTTATTATCAAGCTCCGTTCAAGCTGTGTACTAATGCAAATATAAATTGAGATCAAACTTTTCGGTAATTTTATCGATACGTAAGATACCTTTTCTAATTTTATTGTCATAGCGTAAAAAGTCCTTAAGAATTAACGCGTTCCAGTTTGTTAGCCGAATCGTATATGCGAATTCATATGCTTATCTCTTTCCGCCACGACGAGGCGTCTGAAAATGTTGAAAGCAAAATCCGTGGGAAGAGTTTCTTGAGCGCACGTCGCTTGTAACTTTCTCTACGTTGCTTTCCCAGCACCGTTCTAAGCGTTCGCGGTCAGGCAGAACGATACAGGTAAAAGTCACTTCCACGTTCGATTATTCAACTATCAAACTCCAAAAGGATATTTAGATAGTATTTGACATTTTATGCAGTGGACAATGTTCATGTTCTGAAGAATTTCTAACACACACACACACACACACACACACACACACAAACATATGTATATATATTTGTTGATAAAACATCTGTGAAAGTAATTTTAATTTTTAGATAAAGTAATCTTTAATTTAAATCAAAATAGTCTAAATTTCTAAATAAACTATAGTTTTGTATGTTATAATATTTGAAATTAACAGGTCTCTTGACAATCTCTGTTGGAGAGGAGACCAGCGTCGCCAAGAAGACGGTATCATCGGTGGCCAATGCCGATGACATTGTTTTGCTAGAGATTGATATCAAAGATCCCGTCAAGAGGTCACCAGTTTCAAGCAGCGCCATTTATGGGGCTTCACCTAGCCAATTCGTTATTCGACACGGTGATGACTCTCAAGAGGTATGAAATAATATTGTATACATCCGTTAAATTTCAACATGATAATCGCATCGTAGAATGTTCAGTAACAAATGTTTCATCGAATATTTAACATTATTGTCGTTGGTCAACCATGACTATTGACCGCCTATCACCCACTAACGTGCTGACTAACTAGCCATGAACAGAGTATTTTTCTACGATGCTTGAACGAATGGCAGAGAAAGAGAGAGAGAGAGAGAGAGAGAGAGAGAGAGAGAGAGACTCCAAGTCCGCTTTTAAGATCTAGGCGTTCTGATGCAACGTGGTAGTAGTCATGGCTCGACTCCATTACTTTCATTACTTATACGAGGATTTCCATTTCACCAGTGCACTGCGAGGATAACGAGAGATTGTACATTCCATGCTACAAAAGCCGTGAAACGCTGGGCACCTCTCTCTCTTTCTCTCTCTTTCTCAGCGCTTTATCATTTTTTGTTAAAGAAATTAAACTTTTATAAGCTTGAAATTTTTAAAATAATTATCACTAATATTTATCTAGCTTTTAAATAACATTTGTAGGCGCTACATAGGTCTTTAAAGATGGAACTAAATATTTATGGTTAATATCATTGAGTTGATTATATTATTAAAATACATGAATTATATATATATATATATATATATATATATATATATATATATTGCACCCCGGAAAAATACTGTCACAACTCAAAAATTCACAGTTTTCGGAAGAGAGAAAAAACTTCAATTTTTACTTTCTCATAGAGAAAGCTTTGTTTTCGTAAATCTCGTGTATGGACCTTTGATCGCGTATAAATTTAGATCTAATCAAGCAAATCTTAAAAAATTATATATGAAATAAGCATATATTGAAAAGACCGAAGAAAAATTTGTTCAATTTTCGATGCCAATGTGTTCTGAATGTTCTAAAATGTCGGAAAATCGCATTAAAAATAAATGTCCGTATGTGCATGTGTATGTGTGTATGTATGTACACATTTATCTATAACTCAAGAACTAATCATCCGAATCTTAGAATTATATATGTAATAAGGGTAAAGAGAAAAGACTAAAGAATATAATAGCATTAGAAAAATTGCTATAATAAAGGGGTTACCGATTTCTGTCTAAAAAAATCTACGTAATTGCTCTAATTTCCGCAAATTTTGAGATATCAATATGGATTTGTGAATGCATTAATCTAATATTGTTTACCGAATCGATGCGATGGAAATCGACAATAATAAAGATTTATCCATATCTTTGTACTTTCGCTGCACATATATATATATACACAAAGATATGGATAAATCTTTATTATTGTCGATTACCATCGGATCGATTCGGATCGGATCAATAAACAATATTAGATTAATGCATTCACAAATCCATATAAGGGGTTCGGTTAGGAGAAAAAGAGAAAGAGATTTTGTCGATATGTACGTGTGTGCCTCCTACGCGGTCGCTCGTGATCGCTCGACAGCGCCGTGTTCGAATGCAATCGCTCGCTTGCATAACGCTTGCAAGTTTGCACGCCTTCTAATCGCCCCGACCTGACAGAACCGGTACAACCACACCCACTGACAACCAGATATAAGTTCCCAGTTTTATCAAATCTCGTACGTTTATAGAATTATAGCCTTCCCCGCGGCCTTGTGTACCGTTATAGCGGGATGAGTCATTTTCATGACCGTCGCTTCTTTATATCGGTTACTAGCTCATCCGCCGAGCTGTTGCGACTACTCGTTCACGGAACAATAACCTTCGATCATCTGTTTGCCGTCTGCTCGTAAGATCAAGTTCAACACAAAGATGGAGTGAAATGGGGCTCTATCACCTTCAATTGCTATTTCTTATATGTTCGCGTCTGTCTTTGATCTATTTCTCATTTATTAATTTGCATTTTCAATTGCATCTCGATATATCTGAGAAAGTTGACCAATTTAAATGATAAGTTGCAGTTATGGCAGTTATATATTGCACTGACAGACATATATATATATATATATAATATATATCTTATTTCAACGGTAAAGATATCTTTTGTACGTTTCAGTTTACGTTCGCTCAATTTCCGAAATTTAATTATTTAGCCGCGCATAACATTTAAGTTGTGTTAACATGTAACATGTAATCTTATATGTAAGTATATTTAAAATTTCATCGTGTGCAAGCGTTGCTTAAAAACCATTGGTTCGCCATCTGTCTTTTAACGTTGATCGAAATACCATTAAGATTAAGACAACTTATCATTTCAATGCGAAAACATTATCGTTTAACTAATGTAGAAAAATGTGCAAATTTCAGCTGTCACCCGAATATTTAGCCGTGTTGCGACAATTCACCGGAACCGAACCGCAGCCGTACGCCACAAGACCCAATAATGCGCCACAGCGTAGGCCTCTTCCAGATTATGCCAAACAGCAGCAGACGTTGCAGCAGGCATACTACAATTATCGCAAACCCGCCGTGGTTCCTCCGAGACCGAGACCTCAGCTACATCCCCAGGCGTTGATTCAAGCTGAGGCTGTAGCGCAAGCTCAGGCGCAGGTCCAGGCGCAAAATCATGCCGTGGCATTGCAATCGACGCGCGGGCCATCCGGAGCGTCCACGTATCAGGTAGAATCGTACACCTCACCGAAGCTGGGCACGTTCGAGCAAGAGTTGCTACAACTGGTATCCGCCAATCAGGCCCAAGAGTTTAACCTGATTCCGACGCAGCCTAAAACCGGCTATCCGCAACAAGAGTACATCAAATCAACGGCGACCTCGGCGTCTCATTTACCCGAGCAATACCATATCGAAACTAGTCCGCCCCCTCGTTATCCGCCGCAGCAACGAGTGGCGGCGACGTATCAGTCAATCGAGCAGCCGGTCCAAATTCAATATCAAGCGGCGCAACCGGCTGATTATTCGCCAAAGGGTGTCGAAGCCTTCAGACCGTCTCCGCAATACGACTACGTGGATGACGGCGCTCAGCTGAAAGCCCAGGCGGAAGCCGAAGCGAACGCCAGGGCTCAGGCTCAGGCCGAGGCGCAGGCCTTAGCTTTTCAGAAAATCGCCCAGGCATCGTATCAGAAACATCACGACGCTGCTCTAGAACAAATCAGAATCGATCACGAGAGATACAGGCAGCAGAGCGCTTTGGAACAAATTCAACAAGGAGATCAAGTGAGCGATGCCGGACGAGCTCACATCGAGGGCCAGCTGCAACCCAAGGACCCAGAGGCCGCGTACAGGGCAAAGTTGAAAGCGCAGGCGGCTGCCGAGGCAGCCGAAGCCAGAAGACTTCAGGCAGCTGCTGAATACAAGGCCCACTCCGATGCCATACGTCAAGTCGAAGCTCAGCAGCAGGCCCATGTCAAGGCCCAGGAGAAGGCTCATAACGACGCTTTGAACTTTGAGAGAAATCAGTTGCGTGCCCAAGCCCAAGCTCAGGCGCTGGCGCAGGCTCAAGCCGAAGCGTTGTACAAAGTCTATCAGCAGTCACGCGCCAAAGCCAACAGTGAGATTTTGGCAGCCGCCAGAGCTCAGGCAGAGGCCAAGAAAGCAGATCCTGACGGCACACCGGTCATCCAGTACCTTTTACCTAGCACTCCCAAGCTCCCGGCACCTAATAACTATTTTACCAATGACGACGTCAACAAGTATCAGGCTTCCGGCTCCACCTACGCTTCTAGATCGGTGACTAAACCACACTCCAGTGAGTCTACCATTCAAGAGCAGGCTTACGTTCAACCTGTTATCAATCAACCTCGTCAAGCGCACAAACTCAAAGTTCCACCGACTCAGTCCTCCGTTTATATTTCTCAATCGGGTCTCTTGAAAAAGTCGCCGGTCAAGTCCCTCACCATCGAAGAGATTGTCGATCAAGGGGAGTTAAACAGCCCTCAAGTCATACGTGTTCCCTCTCCTAAGGAACAGCAGCAACCTCTGACGCAGGAAGAGTTGTCCGCTCTAATTAACGCTGGTTACAGCGTAACCCCGATACCTCAGACGGTAAAGCCGACTCAGCCGAGCTACGTGCCGGAGAATACCTCCGCCGTGTACTACTTGAAGAAACAGCGACCAGCGGTTAGACCTGAATACGTTACGTATGAGGAGGTTCTACAGCGATCGCGAAGACCCATTAGAAAGAATACGCCTATTCTGAAACCGGATGACGCTAATGCTAGTGAAAAAGTCACTTTTTTGGTGCCCTTGGAACCTAGTTTTGGCACCAAACAACCGTCACTCAGAAGTAACGAGTGATCGGTCATCTTTATCGTCTTCGTCGTTGTCGTTGTCGTTGTCGTCAAAAAATGATAAACAAATACTTAGAGAAACCTGAACGCGTTACTATTAGTCTAAATCTAAATTGATTTCTCTTACATTAAATGGCATAATTTTCTTTCCCTCTTTTGTTCCAAACTTATGTAAAACGATAAGTGATGCCAGTTAAAAAGATCAATGTTTACAAGTGCAAATTTTTCTAGTTTCTATTTCCGTTTTCACGACTTAATTTTGATTAGCTTCTTCGGCCTTATGCCAATTGGACAAATTCGCTCTAATACTAATACCAATATCGATGATTGTTTTTAATTTCCTTTTATAATTTTATGACTAGTGATCCTTTCTAAGCCTATTTTTCGATACCAGCTCGTAAACTCGATAAAGAAGGAACGTTCTGGTTATTTTTTACGCAATTTCAATTTTTGGTGTTAACAATGCTTTCCGAATGGTATTAAATAAATTAATAATATATACACAAGTTTTTTATATTAAATTATAAATGATTTTCTCACGAAAAAAATCGAGAGACAAAAGATGGATATGTTAATAAGTTAATATCGTCCGGAGAGCGTAAAGTAAATTTTCTTGTAAAATTATAAATATACTATAGCAGACTTTAGAGAAATCTGTAGAGCACATTAAGAAAAATACAAATATAATTTAAAAGAATATTTTCTTGATGATGTCTATGATAACAAACAAAATGTAATTTATAATCGAAAGGCATTTGCAATAAATCCGCCTTGCGCGATATTATCTAGTAAATAGTAAGTGCGACGGTGCTGAGTCGAATGATTATTAATTTATACTTTTTTGTAAATATTAGATTTTTAACTAATAAAAATATATTAAAACCACATAAAACATTTTAAAATTTTGCTTCGTGCTTACGTACTTTTTTTCCTATCTCTTATTTACTTGTATATATTTTTTTTGCAATTTTTATCAATATAAGAAAACGAAATGCTTTAACATTTTAAGTGATATAGGACTTTTTTACTTGATTTCTATTGCAATAGTACCCCAATTTTTTTTAAATAAATCAAGTCGAAAAGTCCTATACCATTTTTGTCCCTGACAAACAGTTATCGAAATATCGTAAGCTAAATATTGAAGAAGTTACCAAGTTTTCCTTGAATATCTCAAAAAGTATAAGGAAAATAAAAAAAATGTTGCAGATAAAAGTTGTTTAAATTGATTAGCAGAAAAAGTAGAGCTTTTCATTTAAAAAATTTAACTTGGGGCCCAACACGGGCCGCGGACCCAAAATTTAATGAGATCGTTTATTGGCCCTCTCGCATGACACATATTTACTAAATTTTATGTTTCAAATTTATATCTTTTAATAAGCAATATTATTATCACACTGATACAGATTAGGTTGGGTTAGATTAGGTTTTTTGGATGGAGTGGGGGGCTGCACCCCTCTATCTCACTACACTCATATTTATAAATTAGAGCTCTTGTAAGTGTACACATTTACTGAATTTCACGCTTTTACTGTAATACATATACATTATTAGAGTATTATTCTATTTGCTAATCGCTTACATTCGCCTACAATTCGCCAAATAAAATTGTAATCAAAATTAGATTAACACATTATATATTACACATTAGTTAGCACTCTAGAATACATACACACACACGTAAGAATATAAATATATTCTGTGAATATAAGTATATCCAGATATATATGTTCAAGATAATCAACATCAATATCCCTGAACCGGTTGGTGTAACCAAGGGTATGTATATCAATATTTTTATAAAAGAACAAGCCGAATAAGAGTATATATATATATATATATATATATGCTTTTGTTAATTATAGCTTTACGTTACGATTACGTTACGAAGGACGACCGGTCTTTTGGGCGCCTCCATTTCCTCCGGCGACGCGACGACCTAATCACGCCTAACACTCTCAGGGTGGTGGGTGTCGATCCGCAGACACACGCACCGCGCGACGCGACGACCTAATCACCGGAGAACGCGTTTCCACTCGTCGTATCGTTGTTAGCAAACCAATTGAAACTTTTCAAGAATACGATATCATGGAACCTGCTACAAAGATCGAGAGAGTCTCCGTACAAGAACCGACGTTGATTAAGACCGCTCATCGTGTGGATCATGTGCAAGTGCACGGATCCATACCAATCGTTGGGAAGGCCCTTACACCCGTGGCTCACGCAGCAGTTCCAGTTTATCAGGAAACCATTTCTCCGAAGTTTTAGTGCAATATAATGAAATGGAAAATATTGGCAGACTTTAATTTGCAATATTTGTCCATTATAATAATTTTGTGATGAATACTTTTCGCGCGGAGGAAAGGAAAGAATAATACACAAAAAATTGAAATAAGTATCGAAGATCTCTCTAACTCTCTAAATAAGAGTAATAAAAGATGCTTTTATTGAATAGATTTTATTAATATATTTTCTACTAATCCTTCGTTTATCTGCTTCATAAGTAAGCTAAATAAAAAAATAAGCCTACATTCGGTGATATCTAAATATTCTAAATTATTGAATATTAAAAGTAAAGGCTCACAGGATTAAAAATCAATTAACAACGAAAGAGCATCGTGCCGTAACTAGGTGTTAATGTTAATATATTTACTATAATTTAAATAACAAACGTTTCGGTCAACATATTGGACCATCCTCAGTGTCGTACAATAAACGCAATTTTTTAAATCGGAGTAACATTAAAGAAATTACAAAAATTAAAAACTGAAAACTAAGAGCAAACGCTCGTTGTTTTCGGAGTACGTCATGGTTAAGGATCGTTTCGTTCGTCGTGCGATCATTAGTCGAGTCAGCATTGTCGAAGATGTGTTCTATTACAATGATATGGCAAACACGTGTTAATAGAACACATCTTCGACAATGCTGACTCGACTAATGATCGCACGACGAACAAAACGATCCTTAACCATGACGTACTCCGAAAACAACAAGCGTTTGCGCTTAGTTTTTAGTTTTTAATTTTTGAACGTGTAATTTCTTTAATGTTACTCCGATTTAACAAATTGCGTTTATTGTACGACACTGAGGATGGTCCAATATGTTGACCGAAACGTTTGTTATTTAAATTATATGTAAATATATTAACATTAACACCTAGTTACGGCTCGATGCTCTTTCGTTGTTAATTGATTATTGAATATTATCATTTTTTACAAAAAAGTGTTTAATTGTTAAAGCGATAAAATGTTTAATTAGAATTCAATTGAAAGCTGTGATCTGCGCTATGATTGTCGCCAATCTTATTACTATACAATGCGCGTATAATGCACACAAGATATATGCAATTAAAAGAATAATCCTTAATAATCTGTTTTTATGTATTATGTACCTAATGTAACGATATCTCGTGTGATCAAAGATTGATATAATATGTTTTTCTAATAGCCAATATATGCAAATATTGTACATGAAGGAATAACAATAAACGTTTTAATTTACTTTATTGTTTGTATATATGTATATTTCGAAATGTATCAATCTCCTCTCTCCAGTCTCTTTCAATTTTTTATTAATATCAACGTTTAAAAATGTATCAAGTGCAACGATTACTATTTTAAGCGATTTAAAGTTTTACATTTCACAGTTTATCAAATCAGACTGATTATAGTCCGTGATAGTGTTAACAACTTCCTGAAACCTTTCAGTAGTTACCCGACAAGGGTAACCACTGTGCCGCTGATTATTTATAAGGCCATAACATTGACCTCAATAATACAAGTGGTTCCATACCCTCATCCGTATCGTTCATGAGATTTACTCCGATTCGTTGAAAGAATTTTGCTTATGGGTTTAAGAGAGAGAGAGAGAGAGAGAGAGAGAGAGAGAGAGAAAGAGAGAGAGAGTGTGTGTGTGTGTGTGTGTGCGCGCGCGCATGCGCATAGAATTAATTTTTTTAAATGTTTCTTTAGTCAATCAAAATGTATATTTAAATAAAATATATTTACATAATTGTTACGTATCAGATTAACATCAATTTAATAAAAATTCATTTAATCAAATATTTATTAATCAAAATTAGCACACAATCCTACTTATTGTTAATACTATAAAATATAAATTACATATTAATACTAATTATATACATAAAGAATATCACATAACGCTTGTAGAGTTAAAAGAATTTCCATAAATCAATTATTTCGATATCTTATCGTTTATGCAAGAATTTTCACATTTTCTTATTTATTTTTAAGTATTTATTTATTTATAAAATAATTTGAAGAAAAGAGAGGAGAGTCGAGTGCCAGGGACTATAAGTGACAGTATCGTGACTAGTATCCGATGCGGTATAATGCCTACGATAGAAAACTGGCATGAATTAACCAGAACTGAATCCGGTTCTGATTGTATTACGACGAAGGCGTAACGCGCATAATACGCAAGCCGGAAAACAGTCCCAGTATTAAAAATGCTACTCGCATATGTGATTGAATTCGATTGCGAGAATGATAAAGCGGACTGATCTGATTTCGTTGGCAATTTGGGATCGAACGTTTTTTCAGGCGTGTATATAAGGTACATTCTATTGTATATATTCACATATTTGTGCACAGTTACATGGATTTACCGAACATTTTTGACAATTAGTTACCATGTAACACGTACCAGTATATCTGACACATCTATCGCGTTCGTAAAAAATGACGAAATACAAGGCCACGGTAGATATTGTATCTCTCTGTGATATTTATGAGCAAAGTGACAGTTGATAGGATCATCACCCTTGACTCAGTTAACGGCGGATTAGCGACCTTGTCTGAAGGTAAACGTGGAGAGAAGGAGTCAGCGGAGCCTCTGGGCTAGTCAATGACCAAGGGATGTCGGATATGATTTTAACTTGTACCGAACACCAAGAACACCGGTCAGGCAACGTGTATCGCGTATGTGTATATAAGTCCTGTTTTCACGGATCTTGCGCTCACAATCAGTTAAATACGCGCGAGGTAAACGCCACTTGGTCGCAAAGTATTGCGAATCTTTATAGCGTCTTTGAAAGGTAAGTTGTAAGTTTAATACGAAATCTTGCGCGATCAAGGTATTGCAAAGTAAAACGCGTAAAAAATTCATGTTATAAGATGTGACAATGAACGTTACAATGAAATCAATCATTAAGCTGATAAATTTCATTCAACTGACATTTGCAGCACAATGTCTTAAAACATGTCACTGTTTCAAAAATCCGTAGAAGAACGCGCGAATTCGGAGAACAAAAGTCAGATCAAGCTAAAAAATTAGGTGTATAAAAATGCAGCAAGTAAAATATTTTCCACAAAAGGAATAGAAACTATTATTATTATTATATTTCCGCCATCAGATTATGTCTAGTGCTGTTTATGATTCGCTGTCGAGGCACGAGTTTTAGCTATCTGATAGAATCTGATAAAATAAATAAAACATTATGTTGGGCACCTAATTAATGTTGGGTTCTCACTAGGCGTAAACCACAAACGTGTATCTGTCTTGCTCAGCTTAAGCCCTTAGTGGAAAGCGTGAAAACATATATAGGTTCACGTTCGTGATTCACACCTAGTGAGGACCTGGCATTTTATGTACAATTTGTCAGTGCGTGACAGTCGGGCAATCGCATGGGCGGGCAATCGGGCAACTTGAATCTAATCTAGCATTAATTTCGCAATAGACTTTTGACACTCGAATAATAATCAAATTTTACCTAATCAAATGTGTTATCTTTTCTACCTTGGACAAGATTTTTTCAATCTTTCAGGAGAGCATCGAAACATCAAATGCCGACTCTAACTAACTACACGAATATTGTCATGTTCATCATAGTGGCAACTTGCACGGCTACGCCAGTTCTTTTTCTAACTCCCGAAGCGACGCTCGCCCATCCAGCTGTCATAATTAATTCTGCAATGGAAGATAATTTGCCTAACCAATTACGAAATAATTTCTATAAAAATCCAAGTATCGCTGCTGGTCTCGCTAAGGAATCCTGGTTCATCGATAAAGAAATGCAGGTACATAATTTTCGTAATTTATCCAGAACATGAAATGTAACAGAAACATTTTTTTATCACTTATTATTAATCTGATCTGAATTCAAGTTCTTTAAACAAAGGAATAAAGATGAAATTAATTAATGCTATTGCACTGCATATTATGCACTTCAAGTATAGTTAGAGATTGTGAGATTGCATCGTTAACAAACCTCTCACAATTAACAAAATTCGTTATTTATATTTTAGCAAATAAAGACGCATAATTGCGCTGTTTACACGTTAAGCTAGGTAGTCAATTACGTTAAGCATTCAAATATATCGAATTTAAGTCGACAAACTTTTCAGAATTCCGAATTTGATGTTACAGGTAATCGACCGAGAAACGGACAAAATACCGAGAGAAAAGATTTACAGGGTGTTGCATAACGCTGGACTTATTCGCAGATAACATCAAAATGATAAATGAATTAGCTATAATCTTGAAACTATATCTTGAAACTATATTTCCATATGTTCTTTCGTTCGGTTTCTCGCTTACCTATAACATTTGCTCGCCCGTTCGCTCGTACCGCTATCATTCTGGATTCATTACATAGTGATACCACATTTCGATTCGATATCTTATACTGTCTCCCCACACTCTACACGGGTTACAGTCAGTTCTAATTATTTCTTGCATTTTGACTTACGATCCGGTCGAGAAGTAACGTTCACAATCAAGTAAAACTAATCTGACATGCGATTCAATCCTGCGAAAGCTACTATTTTATGAGCAAAGTATGTGCTATATACATATAGGACATAGGTATGTGTGTGTATATGATTCTACAAAATTCGATATTTTCGATTCTAATATTAAACAAATAACATTATTAATTATTCACTCACGCGACCCCGATGCGCAACAGCGGAATTATATCTGCCACGTAGCTACGTTGATTCTGTAACAAACAAATATAAAATTCATATATTAAAACGGTATTCAAAAAACGGAAAACCTAATAATGTTTTAAAATATAATTCCTACGGCATCGAACTTTTTATTCGTTATTCAATTAGATATTTATTTAAATAATTATACATTTTCCGAAAATAATCTTTATAAGAATCAATTTTTATAAAATATTAAAATTACTCCTCTCTTTTCTTCTACTATTATTTCTAAATTATGATGAAATAAATAAAGGCTCAAGAATAAACAAAAAACAATTACTCTTACATAAAATAAAAAAATAATATTTACCCCAAAGTTGTTCCGCTGGTGCCCGATGCCTCTCCCAGGCCTCCTCCTCCTCTCAGGCTGTCCTCTCACGTTATCAGCTCCCTCGATGCGACACTTTCCGCGTCGTTATCTTCTGAAGCATATATAAATAAATGATTTGTTATTAAATAATTCTTACGCGCATCAAACTTCTTATTCATCATTCAATTAAATATTTATTTAAATAATTACACATTTCCCACAAAAGATATTTACAAAAATAAAATCTTAAAATTTCAAATTACTTCTTCCTAATTATTATTTCAAAATCATGATGAAAAATAAAACGATTCAAGTATAAGCAAAAACTAAAATTACTTTTACACAAAATAAAAAATAATATTTACCACAATGTTGTTTCGCTGGCGCCTGATGCCTCTCATCATATAGGCCTCTCCTCCTTCTCCTCTCGGGTTTTTCCATCTGAACCCTTTTTCTTACATCACACAACAGAGGAGTTATATACAAGATTGATCTGTAACATACGAAAATATTCAAATAAAAATATAATGTCTAAAATAAATATCCTGATATTCTAATTCTCTAATTTGAACTATTATAAATTTTAGTTATTTATTATAGAAATATTTGATATAGATTTTATATATGTATATTTGTATACTTAATTATAATTAAGTCATAAATAATTTATTAAATATATTTAAAAAATGTTAAAATATAAGCTAAAATATTTTAAATGAATAAGCGGAATACAATCGTATGAGATATATACAATCAAATTACGGAAAGGCCGTTAAAATATTTTATTACATTATACAGTGATTTGAAAACGACACACTGCGCAAATGAACAATTATTTCCATCGGTAAGAATTAATAAATAGATTATATGAAGCAACTGCATGTGCCCGCGCGTCCACCACACCATCGCGGCGTCGCGGCGTCGCATCGGCCGAACAAGTATTCGGCGAAATAAGTACGTATTTTCAAGAATTATTATCAATACCGGAGCGCACACACATCACACAAAATGTGTACTACGCTAACTACGCGACAGATAGTGCAGTAAATAATATAATGAATGCAAGCTTGAAATGTGATATTTTTACCAGTTAAACACGAGCTGCGATGTCACTCGGTCCGGAGTCCGGAGCCGATTCGTCCCGTCCCGTGTCCGCTGCGTTCTGGAAATAGAAGGGGAAGAAAATGTATTAATCAACATGGCGAAAGCGCTTCGTTTGTCGCGCGGGCAACTTCTCGCGCCAAAAGCGCCGCGGCGCGCGGCGTCACTACGCGTCTCGCTCTTAACTTCGCGCTTATGAATTTTTTCGAGGTTCGAGTAGGAAATATTATATGCTTGCCTATTATTACGATCGTTATTTTTCATTCTAGCGAATAGGCGTACTAATAGTTTTGACAGATATATCCGCGATATTCGCGACATTGGAAAATACGATCGTCACTTTCATATATGACTGCCCGCGCGACGCGCCTTCGACCGAACAAGTATCGCGAAATACGAGTACGTATAATTTTTACAAATTATTATTGCCCGAGCGTTGAATCTATGTTACTACGCGACAAGGTGCTGTATTAAATAATGCATGCAAGATTAATATAAAAGGTTACTCTTACCCTTACCAATTGAACGATGAGTCGCGACGCCACTCGTTCCGAGTTCCGAGGCCGATCCGTGCTCGCCAGTCGCCAGAAACGGAAAACGAAAGGAGAACGTCATCAATATGGCGGAGGGCGGAAGTGCTTCGTCTCGTCTCCCGCGCGGTCAGTTCAAGTTTCACGTGATAAGACCGGCACAGCGCGGCGTCACTGTGGCACGTTTAAATGCAGGTATATATACATATATACGCTTATAAGGGTCGACATCAGAAGATTCGGTGGAGAGCCGTGAACTACGAATCGTAAAATTCGTATTACGGCCAAAATAATGAGAAAATCGCACTTATTTATTTTCGGAAAATTTATTTTGACCATTTTTCCAAAAAAATCGCTCTGTAGCAGTTTGAAGGCGATGCTGCTGATTGCGAACATCGCAATTAAAGTGTGATTTTTTCATTATATCCTGTCGACCTTTAATTGCCTTATAATACATATATAACGGTCGTTTTTTCGCGCCGCATTATGATGCAAATATATATTAAATATGCA